>NW_028079429.1:0-1594 GCF_014824575.4 Sturnira hondurensis | reverse complement strand
ACAAATCTTGGGCATCAAACTTCACAAACCACTTCTGACACATTTCATCACTTACAGAGCCTTCTCCATACACACTACCAACCTTTATTTTGGCGTTCCAGGTGTGTTTTCACCTTTCTTCAAATGACAATGTCCCAAAAGCGTTCCTTATGTTCATCCATCTTCAGTATGAAAATGGGCACAAAAATCACACTGGTTTTGATGAGTTGTTTCTTCAAGGGCATGTTGGTTTGACATCTGTCACAACACAGCCTAACCCAACACTTTCAAATGAAGTTAGACAAGTTCATGAACCAGAGTCACAGGATGGGGTGGGGCAGTGAGAGTGGTGGAGGCTGAACTGACTTTTGGGCCAACCCGGTATAAACGAAGCTTTAACCAAAACCCCACCATTAAAAGCATTTACATTATGTTTTTGCTGTCACAAAACTTAAGATAGAATTCACTGAAAATAGATGAATTGAAAGTTCTGCTTGGTACTTGTGAAATAGACTCCTACAGACCTTCCAAAATGAACAACCATGTGAGTTACAAAATACTTTGACCTGAATGATGCTAAATATACTACACAGCAAAACTTAAGAACAAAATCTGCACCTTCGAACACACGGGTTAGTCACAAAACCTCCAATTGTACAAGAGTTGCACCCATTTTAGGAACTGAAAACAGTATATGAAGCTAAGACACACTAGAGGGAACATGTGTCTAGACGTGTCCAGAAAGGCACACACATGAAATGATAGTGATGTTATTTTATTTGATTCTGTTTTATTTTACTCTACTTTATTGTATTGTATTCAATTTCTGGATGGAGGATTTTCAATAAATTTTATTCTCCTCTTATTTAAGAAGCTGCAACACACAAAGAAAATTAACCTGCACACCACTCATGAGGTAACTGTACCGCGCTGACATTTAGACGCTTTGGAATGCACTTGTAAATACCACTACCGTCAAAAGCCATTGATATTCCACTACAATTAAACACTTTTCCAGCTGACCTGCACTAAGGGGTCATTCCCAAAAATAGCCACAAGATGACAGCAGAGACTGACACTTGGAACTTAAGTCCCACAAATGGCACGGCTGAAAGGTTCCTTCACTTTTTACTGTGAGATGCAATGACAGGCACACTTTTCATTTTCCCTCAAACACGGTGACTGCACAAGGTCATCACCATTTTGTTCCACTGCCTTCTGCCACCTTTCAGGTAATTTCACCATTCCATGGTCCCACAACTTTCTTACCTTTTGGAGTAGAGAGCTCTTCCAGGTGGCTTCTGCAATCTTCCAGGGAATGGAAATTTCTCTCCAATAAGAGAAATTCAGACAGACCAAAGTAATTGGCCATGTGAAGGTGCAAGGTCTTTTGAGCCCTGTGGGTGAATCAGGACTGCCCAGCCAGGCTGGGACCTTTTTTCACTGGTCACCAAAGAGAAACATGCATTCTCACCTTATCATGAAGCTTACGTGTCTTCCTTTGCTGACCATCAATGTCTCCCATTCCACATTATTCTAACACATAAACCATTCATCATCCTCCACAATTTATTCTGGAAACAAAATGTTTTCCTTACGTTTCAGTAGAGAACCA
>NW_028079428.1:0-958 GCF_014824575.4 Sturnira hondurensis | reverse complement strand
TGCCAGTAAAGGATACTTCTAGACAAGGGGGAGAGACTTATATGGGAAACCCGCTTCCTACGAAATGTCCCCATTTACCAGAAACGAATACACGGAGAACGCCTAACTCTGCCGATAACACAGCACCTTCCCCAGCAGTGCCAGCAAAGGATACTTCTAGACAAGGGATAGAGACTTAACGGGGGAAACCCGCTTGCTACGAAATGTCCCCATTTACCAGAAACGAATAAACGGAGAACGCCAAACTCTGCAGATAACACAGCACCTTTGCCAGCAGTGCAATGAAAGGATACTTCTACACACGGGATAGAGACTTATCGGGGGAAACCCGCTTCCTACGAAATGTCACTATTGCCAAGAAAGGAAGTAGAGAAACGCTTCACTCTGCTCATAACACAGCACCTTCCGCAGCACTGCCAGAAATGGATAATTCTACACAAATGGGAGAGACTTATCTGGGAAACCCGCGTCCTGCGAAATTTGCGTATTGCCCAGGAAGGAAGAAAGGGCAAACGCTTCACTCTGCAGATAACACAACACCATCCCCAGCAGTCCCAGAAAAGGATAATTCTAGACAATTGGTAGAGACTTATCTGGCAAACCCGGTTCCTAAGAAATGTGCCTATTGCCCAGGAACGAATAAAAGGAAAACGCTTAACTCTGCAGATAACACAGTACCTTCCCCAGCAGTGCCAGCAAAGGATACTTCTACACAGGGATAGAGACTTATCGGGGGAAACCCGCTTCCTACGAATGATCCCTATTGCCAAAGAAGGAAGGAAGGGAAACGCTTCACTCTGCAGATAACACACCACCTTCTGCAGCAGTGTCAGAAAAGGATACTTCTACACAATTGGTAGAGACTTATCTTGGAAACCCGCTTCCTACGAAATGTCCCTATTGACCAGGAAGGAAGAAAGGGCAAAAGCTTCACTCTGCAGATAACACAGCACCTTCC
>NW_028079427.1:0-896 GCF_014824575.4 Sturnira hondurensis | reverse complement strand
ATGGGTGTTGTACCTTATCAAAAGCTTTTTCCACATCTATTGATATGACCACGTGGCTTTTGTCTTTGCTTTTGTTTATGTAGTGTATTACATTTACTGATTTGCAGATATCGAACCATCCTTGCATCCCTGGGATGAATCCCACTTGGTCGTGGTGTATGATCTTTTTGATGCATTGTTCATGCGATTTGCCAATATTTTGTTGAGGATTTTAGCATCTATGTTCATCAGTGATATTGGCCTGTAATTTTCTTTCTTTGTTGTGTCTCTATCTGGTTTTGGAATTAGGATGATGCTGGCTTCATAAAAAGAGTTTGGGAGTTTCCCATCATTTTGGATTTTGGGGGATAGTCTGTGAAGAATAGGGGTTAACTGTTCCTTAAATGCTTTATAGAATTCTCCTGTGAAACCATCTGGTCCGGGGCTTTTGTGTGATGGGAGTTTTTTTATTACTACTTCAATTTCATTTGCTGTTATTGGTCTGTTCAGGCTTTCTACTTCTTCTTCATTGAGTTTTGGAAGATTATATTTTTCTAGAAATTTGTCCATTTTACCTAGGNTGATGGGAGTTTTTTGATTACTGCTTCAATTTCATTTGCTGTTATTGGTCTGCTCAGGCTTTCTACTTCTTCTTCATTGAGTTTTGGAAGATTATATTTTTCCAGAAATTTGTCCATTTCACCTAGGTTTTCAAGTTTATTGGCATATAGTTCTTCATAGTAATCCCTTACAATCCCTTTTAATACAGTTGTATTACAACTGTATACAATCTCTCTCAACTGTATACAATACAATCTCTCCTCTTTCATTTCTGATTGTGTTTATTTGGGTCCTCTCTCTTCTTTTCTTTTTTTTTTTAAGATTTTATTTATTTATGTATCTTTAGAGGGGAAGGA
>NW_028079426.1:0-943 GCF_014824575.4 Sturnira hondurensis | reverse complement strand
ATACGGAAGTCCGACAACTACGAACCGTTCAACGGGGACGGTAAGAGAGGCCAAGCCAGCAGTGGAGCTGGGTCGGGCAGGACAGATCCCCTGACCTAGGCACGCAGGCAGCCCAGAACCAGTCGGGGTGTGGGGCAGACTGACCGGGATCGCACATTAGTGCACAGTGAGACAGACCACGCAGACCCCAGGGGGCGAACCCAGTGGTGGAGGGCTGACGGCGGTGACACACTTGCGTGCAGTGGAACGAAACGCGTGGGCCTGGCGACGGTGGTGGCTGCAGCGCCGGTGGGGGCTGTGGCGGCAGATGGCAGATGGAAAGTCATTGCCCCTCTTTGACCCTGCCCCCACATACAACGTCACAACCCAGCGACTTAGTTGCCCTGCTCTAGTGAACACTTTAGGGCTCCAATCCTGCTACAGAACAGGTACGAACAGCACAAAAGATAGTGCAAGAAGAACTCAAAGTCCCAAAGCCAATAACTCTAAGTGACCAAGAAATTGCCAGCCTCTCAGAAGCACAATTCAAGACACTATTTATCAGATGCTCACAGAACTGGTTGATTATAGTCACAAATTAGAGGAACATATGAAGGCTAAACTAATTGAAATGAAGGGAGATGTTCAGAAAACCAATAGAGATGGGAAGGAAACTGGGACTCAAATCAATGGAATGGACCAGAAGGAAGAACAAAACATCCTGCCAGAAAGGAATGAAGAAATGACAATTTAAAAAAATGAGGAGAGGCTTAGGAACCTCCAGGACATCTTTAAACGTTCCAACATCCGCATTATAGGGGTACCAGAAGGGGGAAAGAAACAGCCATGAGTGGAAAACGTATTTGAACAAACAATAAAGGACAACTTCCCCAGTCTGGCAAAGGAAATACAGTTCCAGGAAATCCAGGAAGCTCAGAGAGTCCCAAAGAAGTTGGACCCAAGA
>NW_028079425.1:0-562 GCF_014824575.4 Sturnira hondurensis | reverse complement strand
CATTGTTAAAATGTAGGTAGATGCCTGGGCCCCCCCACCCCAAAGGATCTGAAAAATGCTGGAGTGAGGGTATTAGTTGGACTTAGAAGAAAATTGAGTCATAGACTTTTCTGAAATGGGAAATTCAGCTTCCATGGTCTGAAGGCTGCAGTGGGGTCTCTGGTTGCAAAGAGCAGAAGCCAGGTCTCACTGACTTGATGAGACAGACAGTGAACCTACCCGGAAGGTGAGGGGATGACCCTCAGGATGGACCAGAAGTCTCGGGAAGGAGCAGGATCCAGGGGGCTCTGTGTGTCAGGAATGACTTAATCAGTTTGGGGGGAGCCACGAGTGGATCCACTGAGCTTCAAAGATTTTTTTCAACCATCATGTGTCACTCCACTCAAAATTCATGTTTTCTAGAGGGAATCCAGTTGGTCCGACTTGGCGCCTGGTGGCTAGGAGGGGAGGCGTCTGTCCTTTGTTGTCATCCAGATGTGACCGCGCACAGGGGAGGAGAGAGGTTTCCCTAGAGGGCACGTTGCGGGTGGGGTGAATGCTGGGTGGTCACACACAAATGCCC
>NW_028079424.1:0-615 GCF_014824575.4 Sturnira hondurensis | reverse complement strand
CTGTGATGGTCAGACCGGCAAGCGGTCAGCAGGCCCAGCGTCAGACCATCAGAGAAGGCGCCGTGCGGTCAGCGGGTCAGACCGCCAGTGGCCACGATGGTCATTCTCAGAAGGGACGTGAGCACTCCATGAAAAATAGGGAAGTTACCGCGTGGTCGCGGGAACCACACAGCCCCTTCTAGAGTGGGGGCGGGGAGCACGAGGGAGAGGAGGGCAGAGGTGGCCCGCCCAGGTGATGGGGTGGTTTCTGGCAGGAGCAAACCCAGTGCTGGCGTAGGTGGTGGCGAGAAGGAACCCCCAGCCCACCCCCGGTGAAAGCCCCTGACCCCACGGCCCCATGCGGTCTCATCCCACTCACGTGGAGCTTCCAGGAAGCCCCCAGGAGAGAAAGCAGGCATGGGGGCTGGGGGTGGAGTGCCAGCCTTGGGCACGGTGGCCTTCAGGGGTGAGGTGTTTGGGACTAGGGCGAGGAGATGGTCACACACCTTAAGAGCGCGCCGAAACCGTGGTCTGGCACAGGCTGAAACGGGGGCTTCGTTCCCGCGCTGCAGCCCCAGGAATGGACAGGCCCCAGCCTGCTTCCTGCCACCCATCTGGCAGCCGCCCCCATCCCAG
>NW_028079423.1:0-739 GCF_014824575.4 Sturnira hondurensis | reverse complement strand
CGCGGTTCGATTCTCAGTCAGGGCACATGCCTGGGTTGCAGGCCAGTTCCCAGCAGGGGATGCAGTTCCTGGCAGGGGGCTCACGAGAGGCAACCATACATTGATATTTCTCTCCCTCTCTCCTTCCCCTCCCCTCTAAAGATAAATAAATAAAGTCTTTTAAAAAATTTACATATTGGAAATTTAGATTATATTTATCTTCAATAGTACAGATGCAACTCAACTTACAATGGGGTTATATCCCAATAAACCTGGGGTTCAGTTGAAAATACTGTAAGTCTAAATACATTTAACACACCTACCTACCAACATCATAGCTTAGCTTAGCCTATGTAAAGTGTCCATAACACTTACATTAGCCTACAATTGAGCAGAATCATATAACACAAAACCTATTTTATATATAGTGTTGAATATCTCATGCAATTCATTATGCAGATGGCTTTCAAACCATCATATAGTCAAACAATTGTAAATAGAACCATTGTAACTAGAGAACCATCTGTATATCTAAAGAAATTTCTTGACTTGGAATATAATGTATAGTAAAGATGTGTAGCAATGCATCTGTTGTGTAGGTTATAACTTTTTACAAGCTATCATATATACATATATAATTTTGTATATAATATACTATTATACTAACATAATACTAATATCTATACACACATATATGTGTGATACATATAATAGACTACCTCTCCTAGGCTACAATCCTACATAGCATGTTATTGCATGT
>NW_028079422.1:0-1558 GCF_014824575.4 Sturnira hondurensis | reverse complement strand
AAACAGGGCATTGCACGACACTTGCAACGCCTGCTGGAGGCAGGCATACTCTGAGAGTGTCAATCCGCATGGAATACCCCACTACTCCCTGTCCAGAAACCAGGGACTCAGGACTACCGCCCGGTGCAGGATTTGCGGGAGGTGAATGCGCGGGTAGAAACTATTCATCCCACGGTGCCCAACCCGTACACCCTGCTGAGCTCATTGCCCCCAATCCGTACCTATTATTCAGTTCTAGACTTGAAGGATGCCTTCTTTTGTATTCCCCTGGCACCCCAGAGCCAAGAGATCTTTGCTTTTGAATGGAACGACCCAGAAAATGGACTGGTGGGGCAATTCACTTGGACTAGGCTACCACAAGGGTTTAAGAACTCCCCTACCATTTTCAATGAGACCCTTGGCAAGGATCTGCAGGGTTTTCACTCCTCCCACCCGTCGATCGTACTGCTCCAGTATGTAGATGATATTCTCATAGCAGCCAAGGATAAAAGAGAATGTGAAGAGGCCACCATAGATCTGTTACAGGATCTCGAGCAGATGGGGTATTGAGTCTCAGCTAAGAAGGCCCAGATTGTGACTCAGACTGTAAGTTATTTGGGGTATAACTTGCAGGGGGGACAAAGGACTCTGTCCAGCCAGCGGATCCAGGCAGTTCTGCAGATTCCTGAGCCCTCCACCAAAAGGCAAGTACGAGAATTCTTGGGCGCAGTAGGATACTGCCGGTTGTGGATACTAGCCTTTGCAGAACTAGCTAGACCCCTGCATGAACTAAACAGAGGAAAAGAAGAGCAGTTCACATGGACAGATAAGGAGAGGCAAGCGTTCCAAGCACTTAAGGAGGCCCTAGTGACTGCCCCAGCCTTAGCCCTGTCGGACCTGGCTAAGCCCTTTCAGCTGTTTGTAGCAGAAAAGGGAGGGGTAGCCCTAGGGGTGCTGAGCCAGGAGCTTGGGCCATGGAAGAGGCCCGTCACCTATTTGTCTAAAAAGCTTGACCCCATGGCCTCAGGATGGCCAACATGTCTGAGGGCACTTGCTGCCACCTCAAGCCTGGTCAAGGAGGCCAGTAAGTTGACTCTGGGACAGGACATACAGGTGATTGGGGAACATTACGTAGAGCAAGTGCTACGAGTGCCCCCAGATAGGTGGCTAACTAACGCACGGCTAATGCAGTATCAGGCCCAACTATTAAACCCTCCGTCTGTTCAGTTCCTTAAAACAGCTGCCCTGAACCCGGCGACCCTGCTGCCAGTACCAGATTCCACTTTAGTCCACGATTGCAAGCAAATCCTTGACACGGTGACTGGCTCTCGCCCGGACTTAAGAGATCAGGCATATAAAAAGGCAGACCTGACCCTCTTTACTGATGGGAGCAGTTTTATCAAGGATGGACAGTGGTACGTGGGGGCAGCAGTGACCACAGGCGATAAGGTCCTGTGGCGAAGGGCACTGCCTGCAGGGACTTCTGCACAGAGGGCAGAGCTGATAGGGCTGACCGAGGCCTTACGAATAGCTGAAGGAAAAGTGGCCAACATCTACACTGACAGCCATTATGCATTTG
>NW_028079421.1:0-635 GCF_014824575.4 Sturnira hondurensis | reverse complement strand
GAAATCCCTCTGAGATATCTCTGCACCCGCTCCTGGATTTGTTGTTCTGTGTGCCCAGAGGCCATCCTGAACAAGAAGGGCCCATCTGAGCCCACAGAACAGGGGCGTCAATGTCTCTAATGGGGAAATAAAAAGATTTTCTCAGTGTATGAAGGTGCTTTGACCAATCAAATGTGTCAAAGGTGGTTTGTGAAGCTTTATCATGGAGATTTTTCTCTGAATGATGCTTCATGGTCAGGTATACCTGTTGAAGTTGATAGCAATCAAATCGACACATTATATGAGAATAATCAATGTTATACCATACAGGTCATATAATTATTGGTGAAAATGGAGAAAATTATGTTTTGGCCAACCCACTGATTTGAAAATTAACCTCTCATCCCTACTCAGACACACACAAAAATAAACATTTCCATTTATTACAATGTAGATGGATGTAGGGAGTATTATTCTGAGTGAAATTAGTGTCAAAGATATAGAGAAATACAACATGAACTCACCTGTGCAATCTAAAGAACAAAACATAGAAGCAGAATAGAATCAGACACATAGCAATGAAAACGGACTAGGGATCTAGAGAGGAGGAAATTTGGGAGCCTGGGTGAAAAAGGTAAAGAGATTAAGAAGTACAA
>NW_028079420.1:0-510 GCF_014824575.4 Sturnira hondurensis | reverse complement strand
TAGTCATTCCTGAAGCTCAGCTTATAGGCTGCTTTTTCATCCCTGCCAACCAGTTGTAATATATAATATAATAAACCCCTTTTGTCTTAAACTACTTAAGGGTGGGTTTGTTCTCTGCATTCAATCCTGATCAATGCATCTCCTCTAAGAAAAAGTACTGTTGGCAACTGCCAAACAATGGCCTCTCTGATTAAAAAAAATGTGAATCTAGTTAATTTAGTAAGAAATCAGGAGTATGTAAAATAGATTTTCTAGGAAGATAAACATTTTTTATTTTTTTTAATTTTTCAAAAATATTTTATTTATTTCTAGAGAGAGGGGACAGGAAGGAGAAAGAGTGTGAGAGAAACATCGATGTATGGTTGCCTCTCATGTGTCCTCTACTGGGGACCCGGCCTGCAACCCAGGCATGTGCCCTGACTGGGAATCGAACCAGCGACCCTTTGCTTCACAGGCCTGTGCTCAATCCACTGAGCTACACCAGCCAGGGCAAAGATAAACGTTTTTTAA
>NW_028079419.1:0-869 GCF_014824575.4 Sturnira hondurensis | reverse complement strand
CCTGGTCCGGGTCCTGGTCCTGGCGTGGCGGGGGCTGGGATGGGTTATCCACGATCCTCCTGAGTCCTGACCCCCGGCCATCCCGCTTCCCTGCCCTGCTCCTGGTTCCCAGACCCATTCTGTACCCGTTCCGGCCCCCTCCTTGACTGCTCCGGCCCCCCACGCTCCTACCCTCCAGGCAGGTGGTGGCGTGGATCCACTTGAGCAGCTGCCCCTCGCTGGGCTTGCCGGGGAGTTGGCGTGCTCCAGCTGGACGGCCTGGCTCGTGTGCGCCTTCCCGGCCCGGGCGCGCCGTGGCTGGGCCCAGCGCGAGCAGCCTCTCTGCGGAGTGCGCCAGGTTCGCCCCAGAACCGCCTGGATCTGAACGGCACCTGCGGCGCCGCTGCCCTGGCTGGGCTCCCGCTCCCTGCCTAGCCGGGCTGCTCGAGGTGAGCTTCACCTGCCCTCGAGATCGCCGGAATAGGGCTAGGAGGGCGAAGGCGCGCTCTCCTCTGCTTCAGGAGCCAAATGTCGCCTAGGGGCGACCAAGGCTGACAGAGCTTAGAACCTCCAGAGTTTCTCACCGCGAAAGGGAGGAGAGCAGCACTTATCTCGGGGCTGTGCAGAGAATTAAATGATATGATGTAGGAAGGTCAGAGTATGTGCCTGTGTGTTTGGTAAGTAGATACATACGTCTGAAGAACTTGACAGGTGATGGAAAGCTAAGAATTAATTTGTAAAATGATGTCCAGGGAATGTATAACTTTTGCTTTAGAAGCTGATTTTAGTCCTCCCTCCTTCCTCCCCTCCCCTGCCCTCCCCTCCCCTCCCCTGCCCTCCCCTCCCCTCCCCTGCCCTCCCCTCCCCTCCCCTCCCTCATTCCATTTCCC
>NW_028079418.1:0-957 GCF_014824575.4 Sturnira hondurensis | reverse complement strand
GAGAGCGAGCTGAGTGGTTGTGTGGTCGCGTCTCGGAAACCGGTAGCGCTTGCAGCATGGCTGACCAACTGACTGAAGAGCAGATTGCAGAATTCAAAGAAGCTTTTTCACTATTTGACAAAGATGGTGATGGAACTATAACAACAAAGGAATTGGGAACTGTAATGAGATCTCTTGGGCAGAATCCCACAGAAGCAGAGTTACAGGACATGATTAATGAAGTAGATGCTGATGGTAATGGCACAATTGACTTCCCTGAATTTCTGACAATGATGGCAAGAAAAATGAAAGACACAGACAGTGAAGAAGAAATTAGAGAAGCATTCCGTGTGTTTGATAAGGATGGCAATGGCTATATTAGTGCTGCAGAACTTCGCCATGTGATGACAAACCTTGGAGAGAAGTTAACAGATGAAGAAGTTGATGAAATGATCAGGGAAGCAGATATTGATGGTGATGGTCAAGTAAACTATGAAGAGTTTGTACAAATGATGACAGCAAAGTGAAGACCTTGTACAGAATGTGTTAAATTTCTTGTACAAAATTGTTTATTTGCCTTTTCTTTGTTTGTAACTTATCTGTAAAAGGTTTCTCCCTACTGTCAAAAAAATATGCATGTATAGTAATTAGGACTTCATTCCTCCATGTTTTCTTCCCTTATCTTACTGTCATTGTCCTAAAACCTTATTTTAGAAAATTGATCAAGTAACATGTTGCATGTGGCTTACTCTGGATATATCTAAGCCCTTCTGCACATCTAAACTTAGATGGAGTTGGTCAAATGAGGGAACATCTGGGTTATGCCTTTTTTAAAGTAGTTTTCTTTAGGAACTGTCAGCATGTTGTTGTTGAAGTGTGGAGTTGTAACTCTGCGTGGACTATGGACAGTCAACAATATGTACTTAAAAGTTGCACTATTGCAAAACGGGTGTATTATCCAGGTACTCGTACACTATT
>NW_028079417.1:0-1730 GCF_014824575.4 Sturnira hondurensis | reverse complement strand
CTGTGTGTGCAGCTCTGGGCAACTCAGAGTGGGAAAGGGGGACCCCCAGCAAGGGCGGGGTGTGGCCTGCGGGTCCCAGGGAAAAGAGGGGGTGCAGTTTCTCGTGACCACAGGGCAGGGGCAGCGGTGGAGCCGGGGTGGGGCGGGGGTGCAGAAAGTCAGGGCACAGGAGAGATGGCAGCAGCCTGCCACTCACCCCTCCAAACAGAGCCGGTACCTGCAGCAGGCAGGACTTGAGAGGAAGCATCCAAGGTCCAGAGATGGGGTCTTCTGGCTCCACAGAGGGCCTCCCAGGCCAGCAGTGGGCAGGGAATCACTTCCTGACTTCTGGAAGGAAGCTGGAGTCACAGCTGAGCGCTGGGGGCAGCACAATGCCCCTGCCCTGCCCCCCACAGCTGAAGGGCCTTCCTGTTCCCCACGAGCTGGAGTCACAGGCCACAGAAAGTCCCTGACAGTCAGAAGATGTGCCCAAGCTGGGGACCCCATGAACCAGGGATTACTGAGAACCCAGGGACACAGAAATGACCCTAAAACATAAGTGTCAGAGGGTGGAACCTCCTCGTGTCCGGGAACAAATGGGAGTGTGTGGGTGCGTGCGTGTGTGCGTGTATGTGCTTCTGTGTCCAAGATTAATCACTGACGTGTGCACTGGCTCACAGTGCCCTCCGCATCATGCTTGAGACATGAGACAAATTCACACGGACTACTGACTCTTGTGGAGGGAAAGGGAAGGCACAGCTACTCCCGCAAGGTGGGAGCGCCTCCGAGTGGCCTGGAAACTCTCTCAGGGGGAGAGAGCGCCGCTGACCCTTGCCTAGACAGGCTTTTATTGGTTTTTTTTGGCATAGGAATACAGGTATAGCTCATTAATCATTGTCAGGCAGTAAGGATCAAACAGTAGACAGCATACCAAGAACTATTAGGGCCTCTTCTAAGTCAGGGTCTATCAGCTAAAAGGCTACAAAACTTTGGGAAAACAAACTCATTTTATGCCCCAGCCTTTATCACTTAACTAAAAGCATTCTTAACAAAGCAGGCCTCACAGGATTTTACATATCCTTTCTCAGGCCTGATCACTAGGGGGAGCCCGGCATTCTCAGCACAGGGCTGCACCGCCCTCAGTGATTGTTTTCACACTTCAGTCAGGCAGAGGAGGTTGTTAGCCAAGGAATTCTTGGAGACAGACTGAGGACTCGGGCTTCGTCAAAGCTGAGGGGTGAGGGTCCATCACCCCTTTCTCCATCGTCCCCCAAGTCATTCCCTGGGGCCTCCGCATTATTGTGCCTGTCTTAGGTCATTCCCCCCTTGGGGAAGCTTACCCATCATTGGCTATCTGATCAAGCACTGGGGGCAGTTATGGATGAAGTAAAAGGAGCAGAAGCTGTGCTCCTGCCAGGGAGATGAGCTTTGCCTCCTCAGTGGCTTAGGGTCCAAAGGTCGCTCACACAGCCTTAGCCGTGGGGGGCTACAGCTCCTGAAACCAGGCAGGGCTGTCCCCAACAGATCGCATCTCTTCTTGTCCCAAACTGTCCTGACCCCCCTCTGCCCTCTGGACAAAGCCTACTATTTCAGCATGTCCAGGAGGCCTGCTGACTGGTGCTCCAGGGTGGCCTGACCACCTCCTCGGTGCTGGAGAGCTCATGCCAGTGGCTGGGGGTCAAACAGGCTGGACCTGGGGACCTCAGCAGCCTCCTCTGGCAGAGGCAACAAGGGTGCAGGACAAGCTGTGA
>NW_028079416.1:0-1229 GCF_014824575.4 Sturnira hondurensis | reverse complement strand
TGAATTTATATTCTCTGTATGTTGGATATAAACTTTTGTATATTGGCCCCATGTTTTGTGGGTCACTGGGTTGAGTGCCAGCTTGTGAACCAAAAATGCTTTGTTTGATTCTCAGTTGGGGCACATGCCTGGGTTGTGAGCTGCGTTCCCATCAGGGGGCACGTGTGAGGCACATAAACATTGTTTCTTACCATCCTCTCCCTTCTGTCTAAAAATTAATAAAATCTTAAAAAGCAGCTTTCCTGAATTGGATGTAATTTTGAAAAGATCTGATCCATGCCCCTCTGTTGTTGTTTTTTCTTGCAAGCTATTTCTGAGTTCTTTTCTTCCATGCTGTGCTCTGAAGAGGTGCACACCATCTCTCCCAGTAAATGGTCCCCATCTATGGAGGAGTCCCGTGCAGTATCTCAATATTGCTAGCTATAAGAGAGATGCAACTTAAAACCACAATTAGATACCACTTTACACCCATCAGAATGGCCATCATAAACAAAGCATCAAAGAACTAGTGGTGGAGAGGTTGTGCAGAAAAGGGCACTCCAGTTCACTATTGGTGGGATTGCAGATTGGTACAACCACTATGAAAATAGTATGTAATGTTCTTATTTTATTTTTATTTTTTAAAAGATTTTATTTAATTATCTTTAGAGGGGAAGGGAAGGAGAGAGGGAGAGAAATATCAATGTATGGTTGCCTCCTGTGTGTCCCCTTCTGGGAACTGGCCTGCAAGCCAGGCATGTGCCCTGACTGGAATCAAACCACAATCTTTTGGTTTTCAGGTCCGCACTCAATCCACTGAGCTACACAAGCCAGGGCTAGTATGTAATATTTTAAGGAAACTAAAAATATGTCTGCATTTTCACCCAGCAATTCCAGTGGTTTAAGTATTTTTTAAGAACCCTGAAATACCTCTTCAAAAGAAGCTATGCAGTCCAATGTTCATAGCAGCACAGTTTTCAATATCCAAGAGTTTGAGGCTACCTAGGTGCCCATCAGTAAATGAATGGATCAAAAACTATGGTACATTTCTACAATGGACTTCTATGCAGCAGAAAGATAGAGCGAGCTCCTACCCTTTGAAAAGCATGGATGGAACTGAAAAGCATTATCCTGACTGAAATAAGGCAGGCAGTGAAAGACAAGTACCATATGAACTCACCTTTAACAGGAACCTAGGTGGCAAAACAAAGAAGCAAGCAAAATTTAAGCAAAGACACTGAAATAGAGAA
>NW_028079415.1:0-776 GCF_014824575.4 Sturnira hondurensis | reverse complement strand
TTTGATATCAGGTATTGTGATCCCTCCTACTTTGTTCTTCTTTCTTAACATCACAGCTGCTATTTGGTGAAGACCAAAGATATTGATGCACACAGGACAGTACTGTGGCAGTGGATCCAGGGTGTGTTTTCAGGTTATGTGGAGGTCATCTTGGTCTGAAGTGCTCCAGAGCCTTTGTGGTCTTCCTCACAGCCTGCTGCTATGCCTGCTCCTGTCACTAATCCTAACAGCCCACCATTCCCAGGCCTGACAGTCACCTCTGCAGGGAGTGCTGGCCCCTCAGCAGGCACATCCTCAACCCGGGCTCTCAAGTCTGCTTCAGAAATGAAGGTTATCCCAAAGGACACCACCCCACCTACCTATCATCTCTCAGGGATACCCCTGAGGATAAGAACAGACAACTTGCACCCCATCCCATGCCCCAGCCTTTACTCCAGGCCAGGCAGCCCTCAGCAGTACCACACAGGCCACCATGGGCACACAGGCTCCCTCCAGGCCAGCCTTTGCTGCTATGGGTCCCTCAGGCATATTTACTCAGTGCTGTGGGTGAAGCTAGGGCCAGATTTCCTGTAAGTGCTCTCGCCAGGGCACCCTCATAACCACCACAGGCCCCAGAACCTCAGAACAACCCTTTGCTTGGAAGTACCACTGCACCCACCTTAATTCCCATCCTGGGAGGTGGCACAGTTCACAGAGCCCATTCTTCCAGCATACAGCTTGGCATCATCAGCAGTCAGGTGGTGTCTAGTTGGGTGTGCTTCCTAGCCTGCACACCC
>NW_028079414.1:0-4160 GCF_014824575.4 Sturnira hondurensis | reverse complement strand
CTCCTTCTTTTCCCCTCTAAAGAAAAATAAATTTAAAAAAGTATTACTAATTATTAGTTCATTAATTTTTAACTGACATCTAATTCCCCCTGGCATGGTTACTTATTATATGATTGTTACTCAGTAAACTTTTGTTGAATGAATGAATGAAGAAATGAACAAATGAACAAATGAATGAATGAATCGTTATCAGTAAGCCTACTTCTCACTTGAGCATGCAGAGTACAGCAACTGCTAACACCGAAAAACAGCTTTTTTCACTACAATATATAAGAAATGAAAAGCAGGTAAAGAACACTGTAAAGAGGTAGTTGCTTTTATGTTTTAAGACCATACTCTGTATTTTAGTAGATTCTTGACATTAGTTTAACTGTATTTCAGCTTCTTCTAGTTTATACACAGAAATCTGAAATAAGCTTGTGCCCTCATTTGTACAGTTTCTGGGTAACTAAAGACCCCCTCCTCCTAAAACTTTGGAAATCACCAAAGACTCTTGATCTCTTCTGTTTTCATGCCTATGTACCTGTTGTGGGTACTTTACCTAATATCTCTCTTTTCTTTCATTTTAATGTTTATTTTTTATTTATTTAACTCTTCTTTGTATTCATTTTATTTTTTAATTTTTAAAATATATTTTATTGATTATGCCATTATAGTTGTCCCATTTCTCCCCCCGTCATTCCCCTCCACCCTGCACACCCCTCCCCCACCATTCCCCACCCTTTAGTTTATGTCCATGTGTCAAAAGTTCTTTAGATTCTATATTTCCCATACAATTCTTGCCCTCTCCCCTGTCTATTTTCTACCTACCATCTATGCTAGTTATTATCTGTACCTTCTCCCTGCTTCTCCTCCTCCCACTCCCCTGTTGCTAACCCTCCATGTGATCTCCTTTCTATGGTTCCGCTCCTGATCTAGCTGTCCTCTTAGTTCGCTTTTGTTTTAGGTGCGGTTGTTAATAACTGTGAGTTTGCTGTCCTTTCACTGTTCATATTTTTATCCTTTTTTCTTAGATAAGTCCCTTTAACATTTCATATAATGAGGGCTTGTTGATAATGGACTCCTTGAATTTTACCTTATCTGAGAAACACTTTATCTGCTCTTCCATTCTAAATGAAAGCTTTGCTGGATAGAACAATCTTGGATGTAGGTCTTTGGATTTCATGACTTGGAATACTTCTTTTCAGCCCCTTCTTGCCTGTAAGTCTCTTTTGAGAAATCTGCTGACAGTCTGATGGGAACTTCTTTGTAGGTGACTGTTCCCTTATCTCTTGCTGCTTCTAGGAGTCTCTCCTTCATTTTAGTCTTGGCTAATGTAATGATGATGTGCCTTGGTGTGTTCCTTCTTGGGTCCAACTTCTTTGGCACTCTCTGAGCTTCCTGGATTTCCTGGAAGTCTATTTCCTTTGCCAGACTGGGGAAGTTCTCCTTTATTATTTGTTCAAATACGTTTTCCACTCGTGGCTATTTCTTTCCCCCTTCTGGTACCCTTATAATCCAGATGTTAGAACGTTTAAAGATTTCCTGGAGGTTCCTAAACCTCTCCTCATTTTTTTTTTTGAATTCTTGTTTCTTCATTGTTTTCTGTTTGGTCATTTTCTTTCTTCCTTCTGGTCCACTCCATTGATTTGAGCCCCAGCTTCCTTTCCATGATTATTGGTTTTCTGTGCATTTTCCTTCATTTCACTTAGTTTAGCCTTTATTTGTTCCTCTAATTTGTGACTAAAATCAACCAATTCTGTGAGCATCCTGATCACCAGTATTTTGAACTGTGCATCTGATAAGTTGGCTATCTCTTGGTCACTTAGAAGTATTGGCTCTGGGGCTTTGAACTGTTCTTCTTGAGCCATAATGTTTTCATCTATTTGCGTCTGTTACTTATAAGGGGTGGAGCCTTAGCTGTTCACCTGTCACCAAGCTCCTGGGTTGTGACAATGTATGTGGGTGTGGGATCAGAGAGGGGCAGTGACATTTGTTCTACTCTCTCTCAGATTTCAGTCCCCTCTGCTGCTTCCTGCAAGCAAATTGGGCTCTTCTGGTGCTGGTTCCTTGGTGTGTGGGCTTGTGCACCCTTCAGGACCCTGTGGATCTCTCCAACAAAATCTCTGTGAGCCTGGGAGCTTCTCCCCGCACCTCAACCCCAAAAGTTTTTCCAATTGGTGCAATAAGGCTTTATTTCCCAGTGTTGGGGCCCTGGTTTGCAATGTCTGTCTCACTGCTCGCTCCTCTGCCTGATTTATCTATGTGCGACTGTGTGACCTTGTTCAGCCAGCCGCCTTGCTCCCCTCCTGGGTCCATCTGTTGCCACCCCACACCTGGGATCTGCCAACCGCTGCCTGCATGCCGGGGTTGGTCGGCTGCTTTTTCCTGCGACCCTGCTCAGCCAGCCTCTTACTCTGTTCCTCTTACCAGTCTAGATGAATGGTTCGTTGTCGTTGGACTTCCATACTGTTCAATTTTCTGTGTTTTGGTTGCGTTTTTGTTACTAAAACTTTGTCGTCTTTAAATTTGGTTGTGCGAGGAAGCACAGTGCTTCCACCTACATCTCCATCTTGGCTGGAACCTAATCTTTTTCTAAATTTTTATGTAAAAAACGATATAAGAAAAGAAGGGAAGGGAAGAGGATGACCAGGAAACGAGACAGACAGAGAGAAGGAAAAAGTAAAAACATCACAGAAATACCTTACTTATATTCACATCTCTTACATTCGTATTGCTCCTAGCCTCTTTAGCACTTGGAGTCTGAGGTTACCTAGTCTTATATCTTGCAAGTGATTGATGTCTAATTCCTATGTTCATTTTTTCGGATATGTTTCCCATCTTTCCCTACCTACTATTTAAGGAGTAAGGTAACGTCTTTATTCTGCTTCATGTATAGAAATTTTATTGTTTGAGCAGGCCCTTCCAATATTAACTTCTATTCCAAGCTCTCATCTAGACATATTTTCTTAGTAAATTACTTGATCTTCTAAAGGCCATTCTGGGTAATAAAAATGACTTCATAACTTTGTGTGCCTGGGTCAAGGAAGGACTGTATACACATCAGTGTAATATAATAAGGTTCAGATATGCAGACCACACTCACCTGACCATGTAGCATGTGATTTGTGATAAAACAGTGTGAAGACTAACTCACAAGAGCTAAGATGTGACTTCAGTATGATCTTAAAATGAGCATTTTGTCTGACATGGAACTTTACCATTTACTAATTCAGGGGAAACTGGAAGATTTCAGATGAGGATTATGAAGATTAAAAATTGAAAATAATAAATTAATTTGAATCCCTTTGGGAGGAAAAGAAAAAAGATTAGGTGTCCCTGAAAACACCTGGTAACGTTCACAATAATGACACTACATTCTTATATTTTCCTGAGGCTAGGAGGTGTAGTCTCTTTAAATTACTGTAGGGGGGTGGGGTGCTAAAGTATTTGAAATAATTTAGTAAGTCTATGAGATATCTCTGTCTAAAACCAGTATTATAAAATCTTTGGCACTGTCTCTAAATTTTGGGCAAATTTTCAAATTTATTAAAGTAATCTCTGGTATAAAATTTAAAGAGTAAAGAAGGTTTTGAAATTGGCAGTTAGATCAGGTAGGGTTTTATCATCTGTCTTCAGATTTGAAGAGTAAGTTGAGTATGACTTTCTTTTTCTGTTGTTGCCTATGTAAATAATTTCAAAGAGCAAAAAGACATACAAAAGAAAGGCATTAGATGGCCATCATCTATTTTTTTCTTAGACTTCTATATGGTTTTTAATAACATAACTGGAAACAGAAAGGGGATTCCACAAAAACATTAAGAATGGAACTGTCTGTCATGTGATTTGGCTATCCCATCTCTGTGGATTTATCTGAAGAATACAAAAACATTAAGTTGAAAAGATATATGCACCCTTATTTTCATTGCAGTAGTATATACAATAGCCAAGATAAAGGAACAACCTATGGGCCCATGCAATGCATGAATATATAAAGGCGTTGTAAGATATATATTCATACAATATAATACTACTCAGCCATAAAAAGAGGTGAAACCTTGCCACCTGTGACAACATGGATGGGTATTATGCTAAGTGAAATAGGAGAGATTGAGAAAGACAAGTACTGTATGTTTTTACTCATACATGGTATATAAAAACAACACAAAACAACAGTGAAA
>NW_028079413.1:0-1437 GCF_014824575.4 Sturnira hondurensis | reverse complement strand
TATTTTTACTCCATTTTATGTTACTGCCCCCTTTGTCGAATATTAATTGACTAGAGATTTGGGTTTATTTCTGGGCTCTCTACTGTATTCCATTGGTGTTTTGTGCCTGTTTTTATGCCAGCACCAGGCTGTTTTGATTACAGTGGCCTTGTAATACAGTTTGATATCAAGTATTGTGATCCCTCCTACTTTGTTCTTCCCTCTCAAAATTGCAGCTGCTATTCGGGGTCATTTATGGTTCCATATAAATTTTGGAAGTGTTTGATCTATGCCTGTGAAATATGCCATTGGTACTTTAATAGGTATTGCATGGAATTTGTAAATTGCTTTGGGTAGTATGGACATTTTGATGATTCTGCCAATCTATGAACACAGTATATGTTTCCATTTGTTTGTGTCCTCCTTGATTTCTTTCTTCAGTGTTGTGTAGTTTTCTGCATATGGGTCTTTTACCTCCTTGGTTAGGTTTATTCCCAGATATTTTATTTTTTCTTTTTGCTATATCAAATGGGATTTTTTTCTTGATTTCTGCTTCTGCTGTTTCATTGTTGGTATACAAAAATGCCTTTGATTTCTGGACATTGACATTGTAACCTACTGTTTTGCCAAATTCGTTTATTAGTTCAAGCAGTTTTTTGGTAGAGGCTATAGGATTTTCCATGTACACTATCATGTCATCTGCAAACAATGACAGTTTTGTTTCCTCCTTTCCTATTTAGATGCCTTTTATTTCCTTTTCTTGACTGATCGCTGAGGCTAAAATTTCCAATACTATATTGAATAGAAGTGGTGAAAGTGGACAACTTTGGCTTGTTCCTGATCTTAGTGGAAAAGCCTTTAGTTTTTGCCCATTGAGTATGATGTTGGTGTAGGTCTCTCATATATGGCCTTTATTATGTTGAGGAATGCTTCCTCTAGTCCCATTTTGTTGAGTGCCTTTATGATAAATGGGTGTTGTACCTTATCAAAAGCTTTTTCTGTATCTATTTATATGATCATGTGGTTTTTATCTTTGCTTTTGTTTATGTGATGTATTACATTTACTGATTTGCGAATATTGAACCATCCTTGCATCCCCGGGATGAATCCCACTTGGTCGTGGTGTATGATCTTTTTGATGTATAGTTGGATGTGATTTGCCAATATTTTGTTGAGGATTTTAGCAACTATGTTCATCAGAGACATTGACCTGAACTTTTCTTTCTTTGTTGTGTCTCTCTCTGGTTTTGGAATTAGGATGATGCTGGCTTCATAAAACGAGTTTGGGAGTTTTCCATCATTTTGGATTTTTTTGAATAGTCTGTGAAGAATAGGGGTTAGCTCTTCCTTAAATGCTTTGTAGAATTCTCCTGTAAAACCATCTCCTTAAATGCTTTTGTGTGATTGGAGTTTTCTGATTACTGCTTCAATTTCATCTGCTGTTATTGGTCTGTTAAG
>NW_028079412.1:0-531 GCF_014824575.4 Sturnira hondurensis | reverse complement strand
AATCCAAAGAACTTGAGACACGTGGTTATAAACTAAGGGGGGCAGAATGGTGGGGGAGGGACGGTGCGGGTGGAAGGGATTGAAGGGGGGGAATAGAACAACTGTAATGGTATAATCAATAAAATGTATTAATAAAAAAAACCCAAAACTTGATCTGAATATCAAGCTCAGAAGGAGAAAAGCTAGAAATAAAAAAAAAAAGAATATTAAAAAAATTTTTAAAAAATTAAAATTTAAAAATTAAAAATTTAACTGCAATCTGATTATTGGCTGCAACCAAGCAGTTATTTTAATTTTGTTTGGTGAGATGACTCTCTGGTAATTATTTCAAAGCCTATATTCCTTATTTTTAAAAGATGCACATTGTTGCATGCTGTGGTAAAATGATAAGATTTAGAGCATTCAGAAAAAAACTAACAGACAAAAAAGGGAAACATTTAAATACTGGCAATTTGTATAATTCTACCACCTAGGTAACAAATATATGGCAATTAATTATTAAATAAAGAACCAGCTAGTTATATAAGCAAT
>NW_028079411.1:0-852 GCF_014824575.4 Sturnira hondurensis | reverse complement strand
TTCTGGAACCTTCCCTGTGCTTCAGGAGTATGGGGCTCCTTTAGGGTCACAGATCCCAGCCTTCCCCCTGACTTCTCACAGAACGCTTTCTTCCCACAGGCAGAGACAAGAAGACCTACTCTCAGGCTGCCTGTAATTCTGGGTGTTGGGGAGGTGACATCTGGGACCCTTGGGAGAGTGTGGGCTGGAGTCTGTGAGGGGGGCTCCCGCACTCCGTAACTCTGCTGTGTGTCTTCCCCAGACAGTGACAGTTCCCAGGACTCTGATGTGCCTCTCAGAGTTCTCAATGGTGAGACCCTATGGACAGGAAGTGGGGGGCATTGGGACCAAGGGACACAGCTGTGTTTTGGGGATTCTCAGAGGGGGACAATCTGAGCCTGCAGTGGGATGTGGGGGAATGTGACACTTCTGAGACTGACCGGAGTTTGTTCATGACAACTTTCTTTCCAGGGTGACAGCTGCTTTCTATGGGACCTGGTGCTAAAACAGTCACTGCAGCCTCCCCTTGGGACTTGAAGGTTCCTGCCGCCTGTTTCTGCAACTGACATCAGAATGTGTTTGCATTTTCATCAGTATTATGACAGGAGCTGGTCACCAAGCCACCCTCCCCACAGGGACCTGTGTCCTCTCCTCTGGGGACTGTTCCATCCTCACAGAGTTGGGGTGAGGCCCCGCCATCCTGGTCACTCCTCCTCTGGGTCATCTTTGTTACTCCTTTGTCCTGGAAACTTCAGGAGAACCCTGTCCCACCAGGACCTGGGATCCCAGGGCCTTGAGTGCCACCTTGTGGTGGCTCCAGCACTGCGCTCAGTGAGGGCTTCCTGTGGCCTCGTCAGCCTGGGCTCAGGCCTG
>NW_028079410.1:0-643 GCF_014824575.4 Sturnira hondurensis | reverse complement strand
TTTATTGATTATGCCATTATAGTGATTGCATTCCCCCCCTCATTCCCCTCCATTCCTCCCTTTAGTTCATGTCCATGTGTCACAAGTTCTTTAGCTTCTACACTGCAGACACTACTCTTGCCCTCCCCCTGTCTATTTTCTACCTACCATCTATGCTACTTATTCTCTGTACCTTCTCCCCCCTTATCTTCCTCCCACTCCCCTGTTGCTAACCTTCCATGTGATCTCCATTTCTGTGGTTCTGCTCCCGATCCAGCTGTCCGCTTAGTTTGCTTTTGTTTTAGGTGTGGTTTTTAGTAACTGAGTTTGCTGTCCTTTCACTGTTCATATTTTTCATCTTCTTTTTCTTAGATAAGTCCCTTTAGCATTTCATATAATAAGGGCTTGGTGATGATGAACTCCTTGAATTTGACCTTATCTGAGAAGCACTTTATCTGCCCTTCCATTCTAAATGAAAGCTTTGCTGGATAGAGCCATTTTGGATGTAGGTCTTTGGATTTCATGACTTGGAATATTTCTGTCCAGCCCCTTCATGCCTGCAAGGTCTCTTTTGAGAAATCAGCTGACAGTCTGATGGGCACTCCTTTGTAGTTGACTGTCCTCTTATCTCTTGCTGCTTCTAGAATTCTCTCCTTCATTTTAA
>NW_028079409.1:0-572 GCF_014824575.4 Sturnira hondurensis | reverse complement strand
CTCGAAGTATTTGAGAATGCCTGAATTCCCCATTTCACTTTACATGTGAATGATTTGCTGAATAAGAAAAAATAATGATGTATGCATTCTGGATAATTTTTTTTTACTTCAAATTTTGATCTCTAGCAGTTTTAGTAAGTAATATCTCTGACACTATGATTTGATGTCATTGTTAGTCATTACAAGTTCAAAAGGACCAAATTACAGATTTCTTTTAAAACAAAATTTATGTTTCTGAAGTAGACCTGCTAAATTTAGGCAAATATATTTTAAAAACCTCTTGTTTCTTGGGGTTGTGCAGTTTACATCTCAGTTTATTTAACTGGAGAGTTCTAGTAGTATGACTGAGAAAAATAATATAAACAGAACTTTCATGGAGTCATGGGGCTGTATTTGTGTGCTCACAAATCTCAGGTATATAATTAATCATTCAGAGAAAAAGCATAATACGTGCATATAGACATGACTATAATAAGATCTATCAGCAGCTGTATAAAATCCATCTTTTGCCCTGGCTGGCGTAGCTCAGTGGATTGAGTGCAAGCCTGCGAACCACACGATCGCGGTTCGAT
>NW_028079408.1:0-4003 GCF_014824575.4 Sturnira hondurensis | reverse complement strand
AAATTGTGCAGCCAGATAAAACCAAGTATAAAATTGAATAGAGATATTTCAGCAGCTGGGTGAGGGGACAAATAGTCCTGACTTTAACTCCATCTCTGTCTAAACCAACTGGGTGTTTTCTTCCTAAAGGGCGACCAACACAGTCTTGGTATAACCCAAGTGCACTGAACATGAGAGCTAATTGTGTCTGCCACTCTGTATAGTAGTCTAAACAGCAAATAAAAGAACAGAAACTGAGAAACTAAAATTTTCATAGAGGAGTAGAAGCCTTGGGCAGGTGTAGAAACTATGGTTGATAGAAAAGAGTTGAGAAACGTCAGGCAAGTGTGAGAGTGAAGATTGAGACTGATGGAGTGGGAGTTAGTAGACTTCTTAAGAGGTTTAAGCAAGAGGTGAGTGTGATGGGTAGACAGTTTGACTGGTTATTTCAGCTTTCTCTTTAATTCTGTCAAAGCCAAGGATATAATGTAAAGTGTATTTTTTGCTAAACAGGAGGCCTTGCTAAAGTCAACTAATGAATTTTAAATTGGAAAACTAAAGGAAAATTGTCTATCATGTAAGCCTTATGTTGGACTCTGATATTCTTGGGTTCATAAGTTTTTTTTTAAAGTAATTGGTAAGTAGCTTACTGAAATTTTTATGTTGATCCTCTTATTCTAAGTGGGTGAGAATTCTCAGAGATCAAAGACAATAATTAAATTTAGCTAAGTTGAATACATAAAGTATTTAAGTAAAGTTCAGAGAGATCACCTGACTTAAATAAGGTCACCCTTAAGTGGGTGACATGAGAATGTATAGAAGATACAGATGGGAGAATTTAAGCTGTTTTCTAAATTTCCTCCCTTCACTGTTTTCTTCTTTACACTGTTTCCCTGCACTGGTACTTAAACTCAACAGTTTCTCTTATTTAATGGGCTTCCTGCTAATGGCCACTGGCTATAAATTCCACACCAGAAACAGGAAAGGAGAAATATGTTATCCTATACTTATGTAGGAATGATTTTTTGAAATGAAAGGAATTGTGAATACATTAATATTTCCCAGTGTGAGAGAGGGAAAAGCACAGGTGATTTTGACAGGTGTTTCAAAGCTCACCTCTGCCAGTCACTAGCATTGAAAATTTGGATTGAGCTCAGTTTCTCTCTTACATAAAATGAGGTATTTAGTTTTCAGGCTTTTCTCAAAAGATTATGTAAGGCAAACATACTTACAATTTTCATGCACTTATTTAGGTGCTGAATAAGACACTGCTAAATGCTTTGGGTGCATTATCTCATTTAATCCTCACAACAGTTTAGAAGGTCGGTATTACTATTAGTATTCTTGCTTCACCGAGAAAGAAAAGTAACTTTCCTGGGGTGAGAGGAGGTGGATGCCAGAGCAGTTGGATAACATGAATTGAGTCTTATGTCAAAATCATGAAATGCAAAGAAAGTCATCTGAAAAATGAGTGACTACTCATTTCTTTTTCAGCTTTCCTCACTTCTACCCTCCTGCATAATTTCACCAGGGATGTAGACACTTGGTGAACTCAGGTAAAGTTCACTAAGGTGGGAATTAACAGATGTCTATTGTGGAACCACCTATGCTCAGTCAGTCAACTGAGAGGACCTTGGGCAAGCCGCCCCTCTTTTCTAGGCTTCCACTTTTTTCATCTATGTATTAATAGATTCTACAGAGTTATATATATTATAGCTATGGGTGTGATCTTTTGCATTTAGTATTCCCAAATGCAGTTCGTAACTAACTCATATCATTTCTTCCATGGCACCATCCTATTCCTCTACTGTGTGCCCAACTACCAGAACTCCAGGCACACAGTCAAAGTGGTGTCTGTGTTTTACACAGTGGTGATCCCCATGTTGAACCCCGTGATCTACAGTCTGAGGAATAAAGATGTCAAGGATATAGTCAGCAAGCTAATGGACACTAAAATCTTTTCTGGTTGAACATATTATTTTAGTAGAATCGGTCTATTACATGCAAATGAAGTGTATCTCCACAGGTTCATTTTGAAGATATTTTTAAGTTATTGAAGACCTAGTGTTGTACAATGGAATGGACATAGATTTTGATTCGAAGACTCTAAACTTGACTCTCTCTCTTCTGAAGAAAAAACAGCAATTTCTCTCACTTCAACTTTTGACTCACAAATTTGAGACAACATGAGCTAGCTCCTAATCTGATTGTAGAGATTAAAAGATAATTATAGATATCATGTGGAATGCTTTATATTACCTCAATAAACACTAGTTTTAATCCCCTTTTCTTATAACATACTTGGGGCAGACTAGGCTTTCAAAAAAAGACACATGACTTCCTCATCTAAAAGCATTAAAATATTATATCCCACCCTTTTCTGATATTCGGCAGAACTCTGGTGTGATTTTAGAGTTTATGTCATTGAGGAAGGAGCTTTCGAATACAAGGCAAGCAAAGTTTATAAGACCTGTATACAGATTTCATAATGTCAGTGTGACCTCTGGTTCTCAGAGAAATGCTTGCACAAAGCATTCAGTGCTCTGCAATTCATCACGAACTCTGAAGGAATTGAGGTGCACTATAATCATATGTGCCAAGTTGGAAAATGTTTTCTCCCTCTCTATGTCCCATGGAAGTCATTAAATATTTGAGTCCCAAGATGATGGTGATTTCTTGATATCTTGTTGGTGTCCCACAGAGATCAATGATTGTTCAAAGAAGATTAAAAAACAGGGGCCCCAGGGATACACACACACACACACACACACACACACACACACAAAGCCATAAGGCCTATAGTATTTTTCATCATAATATCTCCAGAAACAGGGGAGGCAATGTTTATCCCGCAGGTTGGTTCGTTGGACAACACTATTTTGGGGGGAGGGGGCAGAGTGGAAATGCACAATATTCTTATTGAGGGAGAGCAATGAGGAGAACTCACAGAAGAATACTTATTCTTCTCTTTTCTCCTTGAGGTAATTTATTATAGCCATGTGTGAAAGAAGAAAGAATCATAAAGGAGGGCAGCAGTATTACACATATTTTTTAAAAAATATGTATTTTGTCTTCTCTTAATTAGAGAGTTGCTCAAGAAATGTCGTGTATTGAACACTCCTTTGTGAAAATATTTCCTTTTTGTGTATTGAGAAACACTCCAGTGAGAAATGGGAACAATGTAATTTGTGGAACCAAAGGCCTCATAAACAGCTTTTAGTGTGAAAAGGAAGAGTGTAAACGAGTCGGGAAGATTGCTCCATTTCATGCTCCTTCCCTTTGCCACACTTTCACACCAGTTCCATCAAGGAAGCCTGCAGGGAGGTCCAGTGATGGTCACCCAGAGGTAGAGTGGNTTTGTGAAAATATTTCCTTTTTGTGTATTGAGAAACACTCCAGTGAGAAATGGGAACAATGTAATTTGTGGAACCAAAGGCCTCATAAACAGCTTTTAGTGTGAAAGGGAGGAGTGTAAACGAGTCGGGAAGATTGCTCGATTTCATGCTCCTTCCCTTTGCCACACTTTCCCACCAGTTCCATCAAGGAAGCCTGCAGGGAGGTCCAGTGATGGTCACCCAGAGGTAGAGTGGCTGTAGGGGCCCCTCAGACTGTTCGAGGAGGGACATAGGCATTTGGAGCATGTCCAAAGAAGAAAGGGGAGGAGTTATTTTGACCATGTGCTTGTTTCTCCATAGCAGTTTTTTCCGCCTCGATATTTTTGACATTTTGGGCCAGATAATACGTTGATGTCTTCATGTACATGTTCCTGGTATGTGTATGTGTGCAGGGAGGAGGCTGGCATTTTCATCACGGAGTGTTTGGCTGCATCCCTAGTCTCTCCCTGCTGGCTGCCAGCCATACCCATTCATATTGTGACAACCTATATGTCTCAAGACACGGACAAATGTCCACAGGAATACAAATCACTCCTGGTTAAGAACCACTGCTTTGTCTTCTTAGAGTGAAGTCATGTGAGTTAACCCAATTAAAAAATGGGGAAAGGACTTGAACAGACACTTCTGCA
>NW_028079407.1:0-781 GCF_014824575.4 Sturnira hondurensis | reverse complement strand
CTCTTTCCATCTTCAGTGCCCAGAATAGCACCCAGCATGTATCAGAGACTCAATGAAAACTTGTTGAATGGCTGAAGGACTAAAACAATCTTTGTTTCTTTACTGCAGTGGTTCTCAATAGGGGTGACTTTGCTCCCCAGGGGACACTTGATAATGTTTGGAATATTTTCAGTTCTCCCACTAGAAAAACAGGTTGTTCTTAGTAGAAGGCAGGGATGCTTCCCCAAATCCTATGATGTGCAGGACTGCCCCTCCCCCACAGCAAGGAGGGATTCAGCCCCAATGTCAATGGCACAGAGGTCAGGAAACTGATTTACTGGTTCATACTGACCTCCCTCCACCAGAGCGAAAGATCCAGAGACTTTTGTCTGACTTGTTCACTGCTGCCTCTCCAGCAAGTAGAACCTTGTTTGACTCAGTAGATGCCCTATAAATGCATACTGGGTGGAATGAACGATAATAGGCTCTGTCCACCTGCTTCAAATTATGATTCCATTTATAGAAAGTTTAAAACAGGCAAAACTAATCAATGACCATAAGAAGACCAGATTGTGGTTACCTTTGTAGGAGAGTAGAGTCTAGTGGTGAGTATAGGGAGGCTCGGGGCTGCAAATTTGTTTCCTGATCTGGTTGCTGATTACAAGGGTATGTTCATTTGTGAAGATTCATCAAGCTACACAACTATGGTTCATGTACTTTTCTGTATGTAGGTAACGCTTGCATGGTAAGTTTACTAAAAAATGAACTAGGGCCCTGGCTGGTGTAGCTCAGTGGATTGAGC
>NW_028079406.1:0-551 GCF_014824575.4 Sturnira hondurensis | reverse complement strand
TCCTTCAGGCCCGGTCTCATGGCAGAGACATGCTGCTTTGCCTCAGGCTGAAACACTCATCAGCCCCAAATGACCCTTCCTGGGTCCCAGATGGCAAAGGCACTCTCCCCAACCGGCTACAGGCGACCTTCACTAGGTCTTCAGGTACACAGGGTTTCTAATCAGAAACCAATGGCAGAGATTTGCTCTCTTCCAATCCGGTCTCACGGCAGAGACCTGCTGCTTTGCCTCAGGCTGAAGCACTTGTCAGCCCCAAATGACCCTCCCTGGGTCCTGGGTGGCAAAGGCACTCTCCCCAACCGGATACAGGCGACCTTCACTAGGTCTTCAGGTACACAGAGTTTCTGATCAGAAACAGGACACATGTCAGAAATTTGCTCTCTTCCCACCAAACCAGAAAACGAGTAGTTGAGGTTTCCTTTACTCCAGGTTTAAAACTTTCACATTCTTTATACATTTTTCTACTCATCTAGATTTAACCATCATTCTCTTTTAATCCTGGTTCCTTCCCCACACGGGAAGAACTATACTTAAACTCAGTACTTAAACTC
>NW_028079405.1:0-575 GCF_014824575.4 Sturnira hondurensis | reverse complement strand
TAATGAAATATATATGTGCCTCATAGGTACTCAGTCAATATTTGTGTCTTTTTCTTTCAGTGGTACCAGTATTTCAAGTTCATTTTCCTATCTCAGGTCATCTGACCACACAGAACTGTGGCAGAAAAGACCCTTTTCCAAGTGTGACAGTCGCTGAGGAGGCAGGAACTCCCATCACACTCCCAGGCTCCGTCATCCTTTATTCAGCGTCTTTCTTGCCTTCCCAAGACTGGTGGCGTCCAGCGCTGTGTGGGCAGCAGAATGTCATTTTACCTTGAGGTGAATGGGTGTGGAGAGTTGGTTTTGATCGTGAATGAAAGAAAAGCGCGCTAGGCAGTGTCCAGTGCGTGGACCTTCAGAGAAACTGCAGGGTGAGAGGCACGTGGAGCACTGAGGTCTGGCGGAGGGCGTCACACCTATGTGGAGCTGTGTGCGGACAGTGGGCGGGGCCCCTGCCACCCCGTGGCCACTTCCACCTGCAGCGCTGGTCCCCCCCCCCCCCNGCGGTGGTCCCCCCCCCCCCCCCCCGCGCAGTTTACACGCTTGTTGTTCAGCCGCTGTGGTTGCTTTATAAA
>NW_028079404.1:0-2653 GCF_014824575.4 Sturnira hondurensis | reverse complement strand
AGAAGCCGGGGAGAGCCAGTGTGTGGTGCTCCTGCTGCCTCCATCTGAGAGGGACTCGGTGTGCAACCCCCGACACAACAGGTCACCAGCAGATGACCAGCAGACAAGGAGAGGTGGGAATGCAGAAGAGAGTGGAAAAAGATGAGGAGCCAGGCTCTGGTCCTGGGGGAGAGGGAGCAGACCGAGGTCAAGGGGTGTTGGTGGGGTTTCCAGACATGGCGCTGCTCACTCCCTGGATTCCCGCCCACCGCAGCCAGAGTGACTTCAGCTGACCATCTGCAGCCTCCATTAGTCCTTCTAATGGAGATAAATGCTGATCTTGCTGGGTAAGTTTGGGGGACTTGTGTCCAAAATGCTTGCTGTGTCTCGAATGCCACGGAAGACGTGGGACACTCATGCTTGAGCTTGAGCTCATGTTTACCCATGTCCTTCACCGGTTCCAATGAACAAAGCAGGTGTTGTTATTTGAATGGCAGCCACCTGGTCGGATGGCGCACAGAAGCCGTGGTTGTGGGATGTTCGAGCTGATCAAACACACACCACACAGAGTGAGAGCTGCACGTTCGCAGTAAAATGCACACCACACCATCCTCTAACAGAATTTGCTGAGTTTCAGAATTTCTAGGTAGAGAAATATCAACTATATTCGTAATTGGCCAGTGTACAATTCCAGAAAATTTGCTGCAATGTTCCTTTAAACACAGAGTGGCACAGAGGCCAACACGAGGCTGTCTGTGTGACTGGTGGCCCACGGTGACCTTCAGGATGACAGGGGCCTGACAGTGAGCACCGTGTGCATGCCGTTGTAGCAACATAGCCCTGAGCCTTCTGGAAGGCACAGAACATGGTTTCAGTTGGTTAATTACAAAGAGAAAATGGCTAAAGTCAGATTGGGACGCACCCAGAGGGTGCAGAGCCTCACACTGACCAGTTGTTGAAGTGTCCAGAGGACAGGCGTGGCTCAGAGCTCAGCTGGTTTGCTGGGATTGTGAAGGCTGGCCTGGTGGGGTCACCCTCTGAGGACAGTCCTGTCTTCTCTCTGGACAGCCACGGTCCCCAGACAGGCTCCAAGTCGCTGTCTCTGCACTTCCACCAAGGATCGAGCCAAAGACGTTCTCAGTTCTGTGTCCGCCGCCCCGACGTGCAATCTTTGGGGACCCCAGCGAGGTCTGACCATGTCTCGCTGGCACTGCTGGGGGCAGATTCCTGGTGGGGCCTCAGCCTGGCAGTTGGGGACCACTGGGGCAGGAGCAGCATGGGGAGAAGGACGAGCACAAGTCAGAGAGTGACTCCTCCAGCAGAGAGATCATAGGACAGCCTGGAGTCCTCAGGCAGGAGAGACTGAAGTCACTGTGGTGGCCTTACCAGGGCAAGCCTCTGAAGCCATAGCGGTTCAGGAGAACTGAAACGCCCATCAGTACTGGTGGCCCGAGGGTGCCCTAGAGGGGGGGTGGCTCATGTCTTTTCATCTGCCTGTGGGGACCTCCTCTGCCCCCACGTCCCTGATGGAGTGAGGGGAGGGCAGAGGTCTGCTGACCCCAGGAGACGTGGTGCTGCCCAGTCCTGGCTCATCTGGATGGACCTGCAGAGGCTGCTCCCCGGTAAATGAGCTCACCATCCCCTTGGCTTGCCAGGGAGCATCAGGCTCCTGACTGTGCTGTGATTTCTTTGTATAGCTCCAGACTGGGTTCTGGAACATTCCCTCGAAAGTAGAGCTTTCAAAGCAGAGAGAAGCAAGTGAAAAAGACCCTGTCCTTTGGACGGAAGCTTGGTTTTCGATTGGGGAAGAAACCTGTCCTAAAGGTGGTTCCCAGCAGGCGGCACACCTGTGCCTAGGCAGCCCTCACCTGGCTGCCCTTCCTCGTGTCTCCCTTCCCTTGAGGATTTGGGCGCTCATGTCTCTGAAACTCTCTCCCTGACCTGCCGTGCCTCCTTCAGGCCCCTGAACTGTGAACAAGCTCCATGCATGGCAGACCCAGTGAGAGGTGGTGGGTGCGGGGAGGGGCTGCACTGTCTTAGCTGTGTGTGAGCTCCTGGCAGGTGTGTGGAATCGGACGAGAGGAGACGTGTTCAGTTCCTTATTATTTTCTTGTATTTCTGTGGAAAGCCTTCACCGATCCCTTGGTAAGTTCGACGTGCATTGCCCCTTTCACCCATGACTGCGTCTCATTTGTGACCTTGGTCCGCCTGTGCCTCCTGAAGGAAGTGACCGGACTGGGCCCGTGTGGCATCCTCCAGGAAAAGTCTGCTTCAGTGGTACAGTTTGCTCGTAATCAAGGACTGTGCGTGTCACCGTTACTAAGTGTTTGTACTCTTATAAAGACTGAATACACTCTCCCCTAGCTGTGCCTGCCTCTCCTACGTAGTTGCCGAAACATCCTGAAACACATTCTGGGCGGTTGAAGTACTTGGCCACCAGGTGGGGTTCACGGGGGGTGTCTGCGGGTGTTTGCTGCCCTCGCCTCCCTGCTTTGCGAACTGAGGTTGCGTGATGGACACACAGAGAATGGCAGTTTGGGAGGGGTCAACATTTTTCTTTGGGTGGCACAGGCTCTCCCATGAAGACTCTGAAAAGGGCATGAGGAGAATGTCACCTGGAGATTTGGTCCTAGCTTGGGCCTAGGGGCAGGGTGAGGAGGAGGAGGACGGGGGT
>NW_028079403.1:0-1194 GCF_014824575.4 Sturnira hondurensis | reverse complement strand
TTCTGTGATGACAGAAGCGAGCGTGAAAAGAATGCTCCATTTTTGGTCACCTTGGACATATTTCTTAGAGACAAGCATGAGGAAAGGTCGTGACTTAACCAAATTAAGGTGGCAATGCACCTATTCCACACAACCGTTTCCGGGAAAACAGTGTTGACAGTGTTTCTAACTCCAGGATAAGGGTTCTGTTGCAGGCAAGCTAAAGAGAGTAATGTTTTGGATCATGTACATCGCGTTTTTCGCTGCTGCATAAGTAGTCCCAAATCTTCCCGTTCTAACGAAGCGGGAGAATAGAGAAAAGGCAACTCCAATCACGTTTTCTTTCTGGAAGGATTCAGCAGCTATGTACGCCCATGTAACGTTAAAAGTAGGGGAGCTCCTCCTGAAAGGTTGACTGAAAGGCATTCTTTCCAGTAGAAAAGAACAAGAAAGAACAGACATTCATGTACTCTGCAGTACCTGATTGGAACAATCCCCTTTGTGAATGCCAAAATGAAAAGCAGATGAGCAGGTTACTTCTTTCACGCAACTGAGTTTCCCTGTGTTCTAACCACTATGAAATGTTGGGAACTTGTGAAATCTCCTGGAAGGAACAAGTTCCTTACAAAGCTTGTTTGGTGAAAACTGTCTGAAATGATTCCAACCGTAGTGCAGGCAACTCCTTTTAGAGGTCCAGAAATGCAATGTTGTTTGAAATGCTTCCACTTTTCTAGCAGTTCTGTGAAAGTGTTCTTGAGCGCGAACTCGTTTCCTCTTGAATACTATACCCAAACATTCAGCAATCCACTTGTTTCCGTACGTAGGAATCATAACCAGCGTGCTGTCTGTGAAATAGGGGAAACGTGCATAGCTTTCCTAGAGGGAAGCATGTCAAATTGTACATGTTGAAGTACGTATGCCTGGTAGCAGACACTTTTGTGATGATAGAAGCGAGCGTGAAAAGAATGATCCATTTTTGGTCACCTAGGTCATATTTCTTAGAGACAAGCATGAGGAAAGGTCGGGACTTAACCAAATCAAGGTGGCAATGCACCTATTCCACACAACCATTTCCGGGAAAAGAGTGTTGACAGTGTTTCTAACTCCAGGATAATGGTTCTGTTTCAGGCAAGCTAAAGAGAGTAATGTTTTGGATCATGCACATCGCGTTTTTCGCTGCTGCTTATGTATTCCCAAATCGTCCAGTTCTAACGA
>NW_028079402.1:0-2356 GCF_014824575.4 Sturnira hondurensis | reverse complement strand
GTTTTCAAAGTCCAACAAACATTCACACGCATGTTAATATCCAAAAGCATGTATTATATGAGGTTTACATACCTTCAAATATATATCTCATGACTTTCTTTTTGCTTAATTTAATTTTTTATCGATTGATTTTTAGTGAGAGAAGGTAGGAGGAATGAGAGAGGAGAGAGAAGGTGAAAGGAATGTCATCAGTTGCTCTCTGTACTCATCTGGAGACATATGTGTCCTGACCGAGGAGATTCAACACCTGAAATTTTAAATCAGTGACTCAGAATGAAGACTGGCCTCTGTCACAGACTTGCCTTTGTGTCCTCGAATGATGATGATTGGTTCCCATTCTTAGTGTTTGGAGAAGGTGAAGCCTGTGCTGTGAATCACAGACTTGTCATTCAAACGTGAGATTGAGTATTTCTTTTGGAAGTTCAACCCATGTTTTCCTATAAAATCTAGGGCTATTTCTAGATGCCTCTGACTTGCATACACACACCTGGTCTCCAATGCTACCACAACGAGGGTCAGGAGCATGGAATTTGCTACAAACCCCAGAGAAGGGGACCTGTACGTGAGGGATAATGAGGAAGGTTCAATGGGATCAATCGATATACCGTAATCACTGTGTGTGTTTTTGCCTCCTTGGTCAGACATTAAATGATCTAAAGAATGAGGGCTCTTTATGTCCGGGCTCTCTATTACATTCCATTGATCTATGTATTTGTGTTTATGTCAGTACCATGCTGTTCTGATTATGAGGGTCGTGTACAATAGTTTGTTGTCAGGCAGTATGATACCTCCAACTTTGTTCTTTTTTTTCCCCTCTAGATTCCTGTGGCTCTTTGGGATCTTTTGTGTTCCGTATCAATTTTTGGATTCTTTGTTCTAGTTCTGTGAAATGTGCCATTGGTATCTCGATAGGAATCTATAAATTTCTATATGAATCTTTACATTGCTTTGGATAGTATGGACATTATATGATTTTAATTCTTTCTGTCCATGAAACAGCATATGCTTCCACTTCTTTTGTATTTTCTTCAATGTGTCATAATTTCAGAATACAGGTCTTGTACATCCTTCGTTAAATTTATTGCTAAGTATGGAGGTTTTGAAGCAATTCTAAATGGAATTGCTTCCCTAGAGACATCACCTCAACCTGTCAGAATGACTGTCATCAATAAATCAACAAGCAAGAGGTGCTGGGGAGTAGGGGGAGGAAAGGGAACCCTCATGCACTGTTGGTGGGAATGCAGACTGGTGCACTGCTGTGAAAAACAGTATGGAGATACCTCAAAGAATGAAAAAGAAACAGCCTTATGACCCAGTAATACCTCTTTCCAGTCTTTATCCAAAGAATCCAAGCACTAATTCAAAGGATATGTACACCTCTAAGTTCCTAACAGCGTGATTTGCAATAGCCAAGATTTGGAAGCAGTCCAAATGTCCATCAGTAGATGAACAGATAAAACAAGGTGTGGTACAATTACACAATGGAGTACTACTCAGCTGTATAAACAAAGAAAATCCTACCCTTTGTGAAAGCACAGATGGACCAGTAGAGCATTAGGCTAAGTGTAAAAAGCCAGTCAGACAAAGACAAGTACCACATGATTTCACTCATATGTGGAATCTAATGAACCAAAGAAACTACAAAGAGGAGACAGACTCATGAATATGGAGAACAGACTGGCAGCTGTCAGAGGGGAGATGGGGGTGCTGTGTGGACCCATGGACATGAACAACAGCATGGTGATTGCCGGGGAAGGGGGTGAGGTGACGTACAATGGGATGAAAGAAAGATGAATGGTGGTGGGTGGAGGTCAACTGAAGATTGTGAGACAGAATGTAATCTGCAGATGACATGTTGTAGAATTGTACACCTGAAACCTGTATAATTTTATTAACCAAGTCATCCCAATAAAAGCATTAAAAAGGCAAAAAAATCAGCATGTCTGAACCTTCGTTTTTAATGGAACTTTGTCATTGTTTACTGAGAAACTTCCCAAGCATCTGGCCTTGTACATGGCAGTGAGAATGTCCAGCATCGGTCAGTACAGCTGTCTGACAACAGTTCTAGAACCCACTGCAGGAATGCTAGACTGTGAATGAGCTCTGAAACATTCCTATCAGTTTCTCAGGGTTCAGAAGAATTTGGAGAACTTACCTAGACATTTGGGGGTTTCAGACCACTTAGCATCACTGCAGGTTGCGTATCTAGGACCCTGAAGTTCATAGTAGGCCTGGCATTGGTATTCAACTCTTGACCCTGGAGGGTAGGCAGCCAGTGGGAAGGAGGTGATGTCTGCGTTGGCTACAGCTGGTGGAGGCCCGCACTTTTCTGCAGATTCTGAAAAACAGCATTTTC
>NW_028079401.1:0-814 GCF_014824575.4 Sturnira hondurensis | reverse complement strand
AGCATCTGAGGCATTTGGGGGCCCTTATTAGAAGGCATCACCTGAGCAAAAAACTGCAAAACCATAGAGAAATAGGCTAGGGCACAGAAGGCAATGCCTGTGGTCCCACCTGAGAGCCACCACTCAGCGTGATGTTTCTCCTGTGCTCCCCAGAAAGCAGTGTCCCCACCCCCACCATGGCCTCAAGGATTTTGAAACACCTTCCTCAGGAGACGAAGGCTGAGAGGATGATGCTGACATCCTGCGAGGCCTGAAGGTGGAGTGTACTGTCCCCTTAAATGCAGGACACTGGGCCCTGAATGCACTGCACACACTGCACACTCATGCCTGTACCAGAACTAGGCTGACATGTGCTATACGGATGCTTCCCAGAAACACCATTCTTGTCCAACAAAGGGAGTTGGTGAGACATCAATCCAGGGGTGTGGGACCCAGTGTAACTGTGGAAACTGAAGGACGGTGTCAAAGACATGTGGAAGGGAAAGAGCATGCTGAGGAAGTCAGACGGGGCTCCGTACCATTTGTAAAGGAAACTGCAGGTGTGCCCGGGTGTGTGATGAACAGAAAGCTCTAACTTCCTCTGTTAATTGGTGTGCTTTCTATATTATGGAATAATGGGTGGTTTTATTTTCTCTGTATTTCCCAAACTCACTTTTTGAAAACCGTAACTGCATATCATCAGGAAAAAAAAAAACAAACAGTTCTCATCAAGTGTGAGAGTCTGCAAGAGAAGATCTTAAAGTGCAAATTTCAAAATGTTATAGTTTTCTCCAGGTGATGAGATTAACAATCTCTTACTGTAAAAAAATATTTT
>NW_028079400.1:0-508 GCF_014824575.4 Sturnira hondurensis | reverse complement strand
TGGGACTTTGAGTTCTTCTTGCGCCATCTTTTGGGTTGTTCGTGCCTGTTCCGTAGCAGGATCGGAGCCCTAAGGTGTTCACCAAAGCAGGTCAACCCAGTTGCTGGGTTGTGACGTTGTATGTGGGGGCGGGGTCAACGAGGAACTATGGCGTCCAGTCTGCCACCTCCCGCGGCGGCCCCCACAGGTGCCGCAGCTGCCACTGTTACCGGGCCTGAGCGTTTCGTCCCACTACACTCGAGTGTGCCACCACCGTCAGCCCTCGCCCCCTGGGGCCTGCGTGGTCCATCTCACTGTGCATGAATGTGCGACCTCGGTCAGTCTTCCCCGCACCCCACTGGTTCCGGGCTGCCTGTGCGCCTAGGTCGGGGGATCTGTCCTGCCCGACCCTGCTTGCTGCGGGCTCAGCCCCTCTTACCGTCCCCGTTGAACGGTTAGTGGTTGTCAGACTTCCACATAACTCAATTTTCTGTTTTTTGCTGTGTCTTTGTTCTCCAAACCTTTGTTG
>NW_028079399.1:10551-28153 GCF_014824575.4 Sturnira hondurensis | reverse complement strand
AGGTTGTGGTGATTAGAATTGAATACCTGGATTGATGGTAGCACTGTTTATTGATTTGAGGACTTTTGTCCAGGGGTGGGCCTGCCATATTTCGTAAAACCTGAAATGCCCATTGGAGGTCCAAGTGGAATCACCATGTAGATAACTGTGAGGCCCTTATAGACCCAGTGCTCCAGTTTGTGTCTGGGGCTGGGTGTGCAGGCACCCTGGGCTTAGCAGGCACCAGGAATTCATACGCACAGCAACAAACATGTCTTCAGGGTAAATTCTATTGTTTATCCAAGGTAGGCACAATGACATTCTTATCAATTAGGAAAGGGGGGGAACACCCCCAAATCAAAGTTCCAGATAGCAGGCCCAAGGCCCAACCTCTCCAGCAGGCCTTTCTAAAGACAGCAGTGCCAGTCATGCTATGAGGAGACATTCGTGCACAGTAGGTGTTTTTACCCACAGTGGGCACTGATCACCTACCCATCAGTGGCATGACACGATTACAATAATACCTGTGTTTAAGGTTGGCAAACAGTAAAAGAAACTATCATGAGCAAATATATACCAATGGATTAGACAACGTGGAAGAAATGAATAAATTTTGAGAAACATCCAATGTTCTGAAGATGAATCAAGAGGAAAATGGAAATTTTAGCAGATGAGTTAGCACTAAGGAAATCAAAGCAGGCACAAACAAACTAACAAACAAACAAAAAAACCTAACAAACAAAAGGCCGCGACAGGATGGCTACAGAGGTGAATTTTATACAACTGTGGTATCTGACACCTTTACTCTGTGAAAACTACACTGCAAAGACAGCAAATGAAATTTAGACAGTTGCAGATCTACAGAGAAGGGAAACAATAGGACGAATTCACTTCAAAAACACAAGTATTACTCTCCCAAAGTCAGGTATATCACATTTATTGTGTCCACAAGGAGTGTCCCTTTCCTGCCTATAAGCCATGCCGTGTGTCCTCAAAGGAAACCCCACTAAGTAATTCAGCACCCTCCCGCCTTCCCATACAGCAGAAGCCCTGCAGTGAAATGCACCTCACAACGCCAGATCAGACCCCTGCTCATTACCTGGGTTGACCACATGAGTCTGTTATGCTTAACTCACAGGTCTGGCAAATGTCTGAACAAGACTAAAGAGAAAAGACAAGGAATACACAGAACTATTTCTGGGCAGGGGGAATCCGGATATAACACAGGAAACAGAAGGGAATTGTACCAAAGATTCAAGTTCATATTCTCAGAAGTATAAGGGAAGAACATGGATTTATACAATAAAAATGTCTTCTACAGAAGGAATTAGAGGAAAGATAAAGTTCTTGCAATGCAGATATATTAATGCAAAATTGAAAACCTTAAATGCTGAGAGGTCAGAGCAGATTCTCCACCACCTCACCCAGGCTGTCATCAAACCTGGAATATGCCTCCACTGCGCTGCCCACTTCCTGCACCCCAACTCCACCCTAGAAAGTCCCTTTGCCACTCCCACTGGCCCCGCGGAATCCTCCATGCGCTCTCTTCTGAACACTCCTGAGAATTGGTCCCACCTTCCCTCGTCCGGTTCCATCTCAGAGCCAACCACCAGTCGCCTGCTGCAGACGCTGGAGCACCACCCCTCTGCAGTGCCGCTGACTCACCCGGGAGAAGGTCCCGGGACACCCCGCAACTCCACCTCCCGCTTCCAGGATTTCTTCGCTTTGGTACCCTCAGCCCGCATCAGCGCTAGAAGACATGGCGACTGCATTCGCGCCCTGCCATGTGGGTCAGAACTGCCACCTGGAGTGTGAGGCCGCCATCAACAACCAGGTCGACTTGGATCTGCACGCCTCCTACGTGTACATGTCCATGGCCTGCTACTTCAATCGTGGAGACGTGGCTTTGAAGCACTTCAGCCTGCTCTTTCTTCGGCAGTCAAAGAAGGAGATGGAGCTGGCCGATTATCTGTTGGGGCTGCAGAACCGGCGTGGCGGCAACCCCCGCCTGTGGAACATCCCCAGGCCTGAGGAAGAGAACTGGGAGAATGGCCCGAGGGTCATGGAGTGCGCCTTGCACCTGGCCAAGACAGTGCACCAGAGCCTGCTGAAGCTGCACCAGCTGGTCACCGAGAAGCACGGACAGGACTGTCACTTCCTGGAGCGTGACTACCTGCGTGAACAAGCGATGTTCATCCAAGAGTTGGGGGAGCACATCACCACCCTGGGCAAGCGGGGGGCCCCGGAAGATAGCCTGGCAGAGTCCCTCTCTGACAAGCTCACTCTGCAGGACAGCAAGAACTGAGCCTGGACTGCCTTCCCCATAGCCAGCCCCGGGGTGACTTGCCCTGGTCACCGTGCAGAGCCTGCCTATTGCCATATTGCCCTAGGAAACATTCAGTTAAGTCTTTTTATTTGAATGTTGTCATTCCTTCCTAAAGTGACAGATTACTAAATAATTAAAGTAGTTTCATTGCTTTGTGTGTGCAAACAGTCCCGTTTTGTTTTAAAACAAGTGTGCAGGACTCTCTCACACACATGGCCCACCATGTGCAGTTTGAGATCCCCATGGGTGGCGGAGGGGATGTCTCCTGGGAGCCTGGAGGGAGGGAGGTGTTCCATGGATCCTGGATGGAGGGTGGGGGTATTCCCCGTGCCCTGAATGAAGGGTGGAGGTATTCTGTGGGACCCTGTGTGGAGAGGTGCGGTATTCCCTGCTTCCCTGGATGGAGGAAGGACATATTCCTGGGCTCTGGATGGAGGGAGGGACATATCTTGGGCCTCTGGATGGATGGAGGGAGAAGGTATGCCCTGGGATTCTGGATGTAGGGAGGAGGTATTCCCTGAGGCTCTGGATGGATGCAGGAGGCATCCCATGGGGCTCTGGACAGAGGGCAGATGTTGTATGGGACCCTGGATGCAGGGAGTAAGTATACCCCTCCTGCTTTATAGAGGTAGGGGGTATGCCCTGGACCCTGGATGCAGGGAAGGAGGACCCTGGTGACCCTGAATGGAGGGAAGAGGTATTCCCAGGACTTTGGATGGAGGGAATGGGTACACCAAGGGACCTCGGAGGGAGAGGGTAGTCTGTGTGATCCTAGATCAGGGGTACCACACTCATTTTCACCAGGGGGCCACATCAGCCTCAGGGTTGCCTTGAATGGGCTGCACATAATTTCAGGATGGTATAAATGTAACTAATCCCTAACTGTTAAGCCAGGGCTGAGTGCATCCGTCAGGTATAAACAAGGGGCCTGGCTGGATCAAAACAAGGTGGAAGGCCTGGTACAGTCCACTGGCCTTCTGTTCGCCACTTGTGCCCTGGATGGAGGGAAGACTTACCCCTTGGACCCTGGATGGAGGGAAGTGGTATTCCCTGGACCCTGCATGGAGGGAGAGGCATTCTGTGGGGGATCTTGGATGGAGGGAGAATGTAGTGTGTTGGACCCTGGGAAAGGCAGAAACAACCTCCCCTTATAAACAATATAGGTACGAGAGGGTGAGGTCCGACAGGGCCCTGGTTAAGTTGGTTGCATGTGCATGGTAATGGCATAATAAAAAGAGTATGAAAACCGTGATACTCCTTATGTCTAAGGAAGTAGTGAAGCATGGTGTTGGGCAGGGGTTAAAATAAAGAGATAATCAACTTTACCTGAAATGTTTATGTTCATTAATTCATGCAAACACTAATACTTAAGTCTGTGTAGTCAAATGGTGATCTTGGAACTTGTAAGGGTAGAGTATCCTTGATTATCTAACACTGTGCAGAAGTGATCATGGCAAGTGAGCCTCAGGCTGGCTTCCCCAGAGGCAGAGGAGTGACTTCCCATGGTCACCAAGGCCTGGCTTGCGCATCGCAGTTAGAAAACAGCTACTTACGTGTGTTTTCTTTCGTTTGTGTTTATATTATATGTATTATATATAGATGTATATATTTCATGAATTTATCTTCTCCTTAGAAAGCCTGTGGAATATGGCAAGGGGCAGTCAGATGGATGGTCTGGGGCTGTGATGAAAACAGGTGCCTGTCCATCCTCAAAATACAAAGCCTGGCCATCCAGTTTTTCCTGTGCTTGCCTCTGGAGAAACTGAGTGAGGAGACTGAGGAGACTCTAAGGAGACTGAGTGAGATTGGGCAAGCGGGAGAGGGCCCTTACATTTTACCTGAACATTTTTAGTTAACTACAGTACCCCAATGCTATTGTTTCTTAACCATACCTGTGTAGGAAGATGAAGACCCCGGAAGCCATCTTGGCAGAGTACTGATGGGGACCCTGACCCACAGGGTCCCTGTGTTGTGGCTGTGAGGAACAAATTCACATGGGCTACAGAAGTCCTGTGGAGAGAAAGGGACAGTGTGGCCACTGTCTCAGTGAGAGAGAGGGCCTGGACCCCTGCCTTGACAGGCTTTTACTGCTTACCTAGGTACATTACATCCAGGATGGTCCTCATTTTCTATGAGGTTCCCAGTAGGTGATTGCTTTTTACAGATAACAAAGAAAAGAATATTTCTGACTACTCCAAAGGGAAGGAAGTGACAGATCAAGGGGAAAAGTGGCTGAACTGGTTACACTCCATATTTGGGAAGTTTAGCTCAGCTTCTAAAGTTACTTTACACATGTGCAGTAAGCATTTGCCGTCTCAATTCAGAGTGAGCGAGTTCAGCAAAAACAAGCCTCATAGCCGCCAGGGTACAATGCAGGCCCGATTTCCCCACTGGAGAACCTATCTGTAGTCTGTGATCTTGTGTGTCGAGTCCTTTCCCACTGGATTTTTCCAGCCAGGGGCGGGGCTACACTCCCCATGCAGTAAAGCACGCTTCCCTATAGCGTACCACTTCCACAAGCTCTCACTGAGTAACTGGTTTTCCCAGAGACCTGGGAGTGTCTTCCCAAATCCCCATGCTGGACATGCGTATTACCCTTTCAAAACATGCAAATATAGTTTTTTGCCTCAGTTGTCTTCTTTCTTCCATTAGCACAACATGATCCCTCAGACAGGAAATATCACCATAGGACTGACAAGTACAAAGACAAGGCTGAGAGTCAAATGCATGGTACCGAATATGAAGTAGCATAAATTACCCTGCATGTTATCAGTGACTCAGTGCTTTCAAGAATGTAGAGGGAGGGGGAGAGCTGAAGCTGGGAGGCCAGTTGGGAGATCTTGTAGCTGGTCCAGGTGAAAGGCAATGGGGGTTGAACTACGGTGGTGACTGAGAAAATGAATCGATGTGGGAAATTCCACTTGGATCGGATGTGCTGCTATGCTCTGCTTATGGGCCAAAGGTGAAGACTGAGAGATGCGGAAAACAATCTAGGTTGTGGTGATTAGAATTGAATACCTGGGTTGATGGTAGCAATTTTTACTAATTTGAGGACTTTTGCCCAGGGGTGGGACTGCCATATTATGTAAAACCTCAGAAGGCCCATTGGAGGTCCAAGTGGATCCATCAGGTAGATAACTGTGAGGCCCTTATAGACCCAGCGCTCCCGTTTGTGTCGGGGGCTGGGTGTGTAGGCACCTTTGGCTCAGCAAGCACCCGGAATTCATACACACAGCAACAAACATGTCTTCAGTGTAAATTCTATTGTTCGCCTACTCTAGGCACAATGACATTCTTATCAATTAGGAAAGGGGGTACACTCCCCAAATCAAAGTTCCAGATCCCAGGCCCAAAGCCCAACTTCTCCAGCAGGCCTTTCTAAAGACAGTGCTGGCAGTCCTGGCGTGTGGACTCATTCATGCACACTAGGTGTTATTTACACACAGTGGGCACTGATCACCTATCCCCTACTGGGATGAGACTATTACAATAACACCTGTGTTTAAGCTGTGCTAGTACCAAAGGAAACTATCATGAACAAGTGTATGTCACCTTATTACACAGTCTGGAAGAAATGAGTATATTTTGAGAAACATCCAATCTTCCAAAGCTGAATCGGGAAGAAGGTAGAAATTTGAACACATGGCTTACAACTTAGGAAATCAAAGCACTCATTTAAGAAAAAAATGAAAATGAAAAAACACCCCACAAACAAAAGCCCTGGACAGGGTGGCTACACAGGTGAATTATATACAACTGTAGTATCTGACACATTTACTCACCTCAAACTACAGTGCAGAGACAGTGAATGACCTTAAGACAATTGCTGACGAGCAGAAAAGAAACACAATAGTACATGTCGACCTAGAAGTAGAAAGTATTATTCTGCCCATGTCAGAAATATCGCATTTATTTTGTCCACAGGGAGTGTCCCTTTCCTGCCTATAAGCCATGGCATGTATCCTCAAAGGAAACCCCACTGAGTAATTCAGCACCCTCCCGCCTTCCCATACAGCAGAAGCCCTGCAGTGAAATGCACCTCACAACGCCAGATCACACCCCTACTCTTTACCTGGGCTGACCACATGAGTCCGTTATGGCTAACTCACAGGTTTGGCAAATGTCTGAGCAAGATTAAAGAGAAAAGGCAAGGAATACACAGAACTATTTCTGGGCAGGGGGAACCCAGATATAACACAGAAAACAAGAGAATTTTACCAAAGATTCAAATTCTACTCTCAGACCTTTAAGAGAAGAAAACGGCAATATATAATAAAAACGTCTCCTATAGAAGGAATTCGAGGACAGATAAGGTCCTTGAAACATAGACATACTCTTGCAAAATTGAACACATTAAATGTCAAGAGGTCAGAACAGGTTCTCCCGGTCTCACCCAGGCTGTGATGGAAGCTGGAATGTGCCGCTGGTGCACTGCCCACCTGTACAATCGCACATACGACCCCCTCTTTGCCCCTCCCCGCCCCAGTGATCTTCCTAGCACCCTGTCCTGAACACTCGCGAGAATTGGTCACTTTATCTGCCTTCAGGTCCCACCTTCCCTTTTCCGGTTCCATCTCAGAGTCAACCACCAGTCGCCTGCTGCAGACGCTGGAGCACCACCCCTCTGCAGTGCCGCTGACTCACCTGGGGACTCTCGGAGGCTACCAGGCAAGTCCAGCTCCCGCTTCCAGGACTTCTTCGCTGTGCTGCCCCCACCTTGCACCTGCGCTACCAGACATGGCGACCGCACTGCCACCCTGCCATGTGGGTCAGAGCTGCCACCCCGAGTGTGAGGCCGCCATCAACAGCCAGGTCAACTTGGAGCTGTACACCTCCTTCGTGTACGTGTCCATGGCCTGCTACTTCGACCGTGGAGATGCGGCCTTGAAGCACTTCAGGCTGTTCTTCCTGCAGCAGTCGAAGAAGGAGGTGGACCTCGCGGAATATCTGTTGGAGCTGCAAAACCGGCATACCGCCAACCTGGGCCTGCCCAGTATCCCCAGGCCTGCAGAAGAGAACTGGGAGAATGGCCTGAGGGTCATGGAGTACGCCTTGCACCTGGCCAAGACAGTGCACCAGAGCCTGCTGAATCTGCACCAGCTGGTCACCGAGAAGCACGGCCAGGACTGTCACTTCCTGGAGCGTGACTACCTGCGTGAACAAGCGATGTTCATCCAAGAGTTGGGGGAGCACATCACCACCCTGGGCCAGCGGGGGGCCCCGGAAGATAGCCTGGCAGAGTCCCTCTCTGACAAGCTCACTCTGCGGGACAGCAAGAACTGAGCCTGGACTGCCTTCCCCATAGCCAGCCCCGGGGTGACTTGCCCTGGTCACCGTGCAGAGCCTGCCTATTGCCATATTGCCCTACAAAAAGTTCAGTTAAGTCTTTTTGTTTGAATGTTGTCATTCCTTCCTAAAGTGACAGATTACTAAATAATTAAAGTAGTTTCATTGCTTTGTGTGTGCAAACAGTCCCGTTTTGTTTCAAACAAGTGTGCAGGACTCTCTCTCACACCTGGCCCATCATGTGCAGTTTGAGATCTCTATGGGTTGGGGGAAGGGATTTCTCCTGGGAGCCTGGAGGGAGGGAGGTGTTCCATGGATCCTGGATGGAGGGTGGGGGTATTCCCCGCGCCCTGAATGAAGGGTGGAGTTATTCTGTGGGACCCTGTGTGGAGAGGTGCGGTATTCCCTGCTTCCCTGGATGGAGGAAGGACATATTCCTGGGCTCTGGATGGAGGGAGGGACATATCTTGGGCCTCTGGATGGATGGAGGGAGAAGGTATGCCCTGGGATTCTGGATGTAGGGAGAAGGTATTCCCTGAGGCTCTGGATAGATGCAGGAGGCATCCCATGGGGCTCTGGACAGAGGGCAGATGTTGTGTGGGACCCTGGATGCAGGGAGTAAGTATACCCCTCCTGCTTTATAGAGGTAGGGGGTATGCCCGGGACCCTGGATGCAGGGAGGGAGGACCCTGGTGACCCTGACTGGAGGGAAGAGGCATTCCCAGGACTTTGGATGGAGGGAATGGGTACACCAAGGGACCTTGGAGGGAGAGGGTAGTCTGTGTGACCCTAGATCAGGGGTACCACACTCATTTTCACCAGGGGGCCACATCAGCCTCAGGGTTGCCTTGAATGGGCTGCACATAATTTCAGGACGGTATAAATGTAACTAATCCCTAACTGTTAAGGCAGGGCTGAGTGCATCCGTCGGGTATATACAAGGGGCCTGGCTGGATCAAAACAAGGTGGAAGGCCTGGTACAGGCCACCGGCCTTATGTTCGCCACTTGTGCCCTGGATGGAGGGAAGACTTACCCCTTGGACCCTGGATGGAGGGAAGTGGTATTCCCTGGACCCTGCATGGAGGGAGAGACATTCTGTGGGGGATCTTGGATGGAGGGAGAATGTAGTGTGTTGGACCCTGGGAAAGGCAGAATCAACCTCCCCTTATAAACAATATAGGTACGAGAGGGTGAGGTCCGACAGGGCCCTGGTTAAGTTGGTTGCATGTGCATGGTAATGGCATAATAAAAAGAGTATGAAAACCGTGATACTCCTTATGTCTAAGGAAGTAGTGAAGCATGGTGTTGGGCAGGGGTTAAAATAAAGAGATAATCAACTTTACCTGAAATGTTTATGTTCATTAATTCATGCAAACACTAATACTTAAGTCTGTGTAGTCAAATGGTGATCTTGGAACTTGTAAGGGTAAAGTATCCTTGATTAGCTAACACTGTGCAGAAGTGATCATGGCAAGTGAGCCTCAGGCTGGCTTCCCCAGAGACAGAGGAGTGACTTCCCATGGTCACCAAGGCCTGGCTTGCGCATCGCAGTTAGAAAACAGCTACTTACGTGTGTTTTCTTTCGTTTGTGTTTATATTATATGTATTATATATAGATGTATATATTTCATGAATTTATCTTCTCCTTAGAAAGCCTGTGGAATATGGCAAGGGGCAGTCAGATGGATGGTCTGGGGCTGTGATGAAAACAGGTGCCTGTCCATCCACAAAATACAAAGCCTGGCCATCCAGTTTTTCCTGTGCTTGCCTCTGGAGAAACTCTAAGGAGCGTGAGTGAGATTGGGCAGGCGTTAGAGGGCCCTTACATTTTACCTGAACATTTTTAGTTAACTACAGTACCCCAATGCTATTGTTTCTTAACCATACCTGTGTAGGAAGATGAAGACCCCAGAAGCCATCTTGGCAGAGTACTGATGGAGACCCTGACCCACAGGGTCCCTGTGTTGTGGCTGTGAGGAACAAATTCACAGGGCTACAGAAGTCCTGTGGAGAGAAAGGGACAGTGTGGCCACTGTCTCAGTGAGAGAGAGGGCCTGGACCCCTGCCTTGACAGGCTTTTACTACTTACCTGGGTACATTACATCCAGGATGGTCCTCATTTTCTATGAGGTTCCAAGTAGGTGATTGCTTTTTACAGATAACAAAGAAAAGAATATTTCTGACTACTCCAAAGGGAAGGAAGTGACAGATCAAGGGGAAAAGTGGCTGAACTGGTTACACTCCATATTTGGGAAGTTTAGCTCAGCTTCTAAAGTTACTTTACACATGTGCAGTAAGCATTTGCTGTCTCAATTCAGAGTGAGCGAGTTCAGCAAAAACAAGCCTCATAGCCGCCAGGGTACAATGCAGGCCCGATTTCCCCCCTGGAGAACCTATCTGTAATCTGTGATCTTGTGTGTCGAGTCCTTTCCCACTGGATTTTTCCAGCCAGGGGCGGCGCTACACTCCCCATGCAGTAAAGCACGGTTCCCTATAGAGTACCGCTTCCACAAGCTCTCACTGAGCAACTGGTTTTCCCAGAGACCTGGGAGTGTCTTCCCAAATCCCCATGCTGGACATGCGTATTACCCTTTCAAAACATGCAAATATAGTTTTTTGCCTCAGTTGTCTTCTTTCTTCCATTAGCACAACAGGATCCCTCAGACAGGAAATATCTCCATAGGACTGACAAGGACAAAGACGCCCTGGCTGGTGTGGCTCAGTGGATTGGGCACCAGACTCTGAACCAAAAGGTCACCTGTCCAATTCCCAGTCAGGGCACATACCTGGGTTGCAGGCCAGGTCTCCTGCTAGGGGCATGCAAGAGGCAGCCAATCAATGGTTGTGGCTCAGTGGATTGGCCACCAGACTCTCAACCGAAAACTACAAAGACAAGGCTGAGAGTCAAATGCCTGGTACCGAATATGAAGGAGCATAAATTACCCTGCATGTTATCAGTGACTCAGTGCTTTCAAGAATGTAGAGGGAGGGGGAGAGCTGAAGCTGGAGGCCAGTTAGGAGATGCTGTAGCTGGTCCAGGTGAAAGGCAATGGGGGTTGAACTATGGTGGTGACTGAGAAATGAAGAGATGTGGGCAAATTCCACATGGATTGGATGTGCTGATAAGCTCTGCTTATGGGCCAAAGGTGAAGAGTGAGAGATGCGGAAAACAATCTAGGTTGTGGTGATTAGAATTGAATACCTGGGTTGATGGTAGCAATTTTTATTAATTCCAGGACTTTTCTCCAGCAGCGGGACTGCCATATTATGTAAAACCTCAGAAGGCCCATTGGAGGTCCAAGTGGAACCATCCTGTGGATAACTGTGAGGCCCTTATACACCCAGCGCTCCCGTTTGTATCGGGGGCTGGGTGTGTAGGCACCTTTGCCTCAGCAAGCACCCGGAATTCATACACACAGCAACAAACATGTCTTCAGGGTAAATTCTATTGTTTGCCCACTCTAGGCACAATGACATTCTTATCAAATAGGAAAGGGGGTACACTCCCCAAATCAAAGCTCCAGATCCCAGGCCCAAAGCCTAACTTCTCCAGCAGGCCTTTCTAAAGACAGTGCTGGCAGTCCTGGCGTGTGGACTCATTCATGCACAATAGGTGTTATTTACACACAGTGGGCACTGATCACCTATCCCCTATTGGGATGAGACTATTACAATAACACCTGTGTTTAAGATGTGTTAGTACCAAAGGAAACTATCATGAACAAGTGTATGTCACCTTATTACACAGTCTGGAAGAAACGAGTATATTTTGAGAAACATCCAATCTTCCAAAGCTGAATCGGGAAGAAAGTAGAAATTTGAACACATGGCTTACAACTTAGGAAATCAAAGCACTCATTTAAGAAAAAAATGAAAATGAAAAAACACCCCACAAACAAAAGCCCTGGACAGGGTGGCTACACAGGTGAATTATATACAACTGTAGTATCTGACACATTTACTCACCTCAAACTACAGTGCAGAGACAGTGAATGACCTTAAGACAATTGCTGACGAGCAGAAAAGAAACACAATAGTACATGTCGACCTAGAAGTAGAAAGTATTATTCTGCCCATGTCAGAAATATCGCATTTATTTTGTCCACAGGGAGTGTCCCTTTCCTGCCTATAAGCCATGGCATGTATCCTTAAAGGAAACCCCACTGAGTAATTCAGCACCCTCCCGCCTTCCCATACAGCAGAAGCCCTGCAGTGAAATGCACCTCACAACGCCAGATCACACCCCTACTCTTTACCTGGGCTGACCACATGAGTCCGTTATGGCTAACTCACAGGTTTGGCAAATGTCTGAGCAAGATTAAAGAGAAAAGGCAAGGAATACACAGAACTATTTCTGGGCAGGGGGAACCCAGATATAACACAGAAAACAAGAGAATTTTACCAAAGATTCAAATTCTACTCTCAGACCTTTAAGAGAAGAAAACGGCAATATATAATAAAAACGTCTCCTATAGAAGGAATTCGAGGACAGATAAGGTCCTTGAAACATAGACATACTCTTGCAAAATTGAACACATTAAATGTCAAGAGGTCAGAACAGGTTCTCCCGGTCTCACCCAGGCTGTGATGGAAGCTGGAATGTGCCGCTGGTGCACTGCCCACCTGTACAATCGCACATACGACCCCCTCTTTGCCCCTCCCACCCCCAGTGATCTTCCTAGCACCCTGTCCTGAACACTCGCAAGAATTGGTCACTTTATCTGCCTTCAGGTCCCACCTTCCCTTTTCCGGTTCCATCTCAGAGCCAACCACCAGTCGCCTGCTGCAGACGCTGGAGCACCACCCCTCTGCAGTGCCGCTGACTCACCTGGGGACTCTCGGAGGCTACCAGGCAAGTCCAGCTCCCGCTTCCACGACTTCTTCCCTGTGCTGCCCCCACCTTGCACCTGCGCTACCAGACATGGCGACCGCACTGCCACCCTGCCATGTGGGTCAGAGCTGCCACCCCGAGTGTGAGGCCGCCATCAACAGCCAGGTCAACTTGGAGCTGTACACCTCCTTCGTGTACGTGTCCATGGCCTGCTACTTCGACCGTGGAGATGCGGCCTTGAAGCACTTCAGGCTGTTCTTCCTGCAGCAGTCGAAGAAGGAGGTGGACCTCGCGGAATATCTGTTGGAGCTGCAAAACTGGCATACCGCCAACCTGGGTCATTACAAGTTACAAGATCACCATCTGACTACACAGTCTTAAGTATTAGTGTTTGCATGAATTAATGAACATAAACATTTCAGGTAAACCTGATTATCCCTTTATTTTAATCCCTGCCCAACACCATGCTTCATTACTTCCTTAGGCATAAGGAGTATCACGGTTTTCATACTCTTTTTATTATACTTTTACTGTGCACATGCAGCCAACTGAACCAGGGCCCTGTCGGATCTCACCCTCTCGTACCTATATTGTTTATTAGGGGAGGTTGATTCTGCCTTTCCCAGAGTCCTACACACTACATTCTCCCTCCATCCAGGATCCCCCACAGAATGCCTCTCCCTCCATGCAGGGTCCAGGGAATACCACTTCCCTCCATCCAGGGTCCAAGGGGTAAGTCTTCCCTCCATCCAGAGCACATGTGGCGAACATAAGGCCGGTGGACTGTACCAGGCCTTCCACCTTGTTTTGATCCAGCCAGGCCCCTTGTATATACCCGACGGATGCACTCAGCCCTGGTTTAACAGTTAGGGAGTACTTACATTTATACAGTCCTGAAATTATGTGCAGCCCATTCAAGACAACCCTCAGGCTGATGTGGCCCCCTGGTGAAAATGAGTGTGGTACCCCTGATCTAGGGTCACACAGACTACCCTCTCCCTCTGAGGTCCCATGGAGTACCCATTCCCTCCATCCAAGGTCCTGGGAATGTCTCTTCCCTCCATTCAGGGTCACCAGGATCCTCCCTCCTTGCATCCAGGGTCCCGGACATACCCCCTACCTCTATAAAGCAGGAGGGGTATACCTCCTCCCTGCATCCAGGGTCCCACACAAACCTCTCCCTCTCCCCAGAGCCCCATGGGATGCCTCCTGCATCCATCCAGAGCCTCAGGGAATAACTTTTCCCTCCATCAAGAATCCCAGGGACTACCTTCTCCCTCCATCCTTTCTCAGTCCCAAGATATGTCCTTCCCTCCATCCAGAGTCCAGGAATTACATCCTACCTCCATCCAGGGTAGCAGGGAATAGCCTGTCGCTCCACTCAGGGTCCCAAGGAATAATCCCACCCTCTATCCTGGATCCATTTAATACCCCCTTCTATCCAGGCTCCCAGGAGACATCCCCTCCGCCACCCATGGAGATCTCAAACTGCACAGGGTGGGGCATGGGTGTGTTAAGAGACTCCTGCACACTTATTTTAAAACAAAACGTGACGGTTTACACACATGACCCAATGAAACTAGTTTAGTTATTTAATAATCAGTAACTTTAGGAAGTAATGACAACATTCAACAAAAAAACTTAACTGAACATTCCGTAGGACAATATGGCAATAGGCAGGCTCTGTACGGTGACCAGGGCAAGTCACCCCGGGGCTGGCTATGGGGAAGGCAGTCCAGGCTCAGTTCTTGCTGCTGCCCAGAGTGAGCTTGTCAAAGAGGGACTCTGCCAGGCTATCTTCCGCGGCCCCCAGCTTGCGCAGGTTGGTCATGTGCTCCCCCAACTCTTGGATGAACATTGCTTGTCCNACATATCTTGGGCCTCTGAATGGATGGAGGGAGAAGGTATTCCCTTGAGGCTCTGGATAGATGCAGGAGGCATCCCATGGGGCTCTGCACAGAGGGAGAGGTTTGTGTGGGACCCTAGATGCAGGGGAGAGGTATGCCCCTTCTGCTTTATAGAGGTAGGGGGTATGCCCGGGACCCTGGATGCAGGGAGGGAGGACCCTGGTGACCCTGAATGGAGGGAAGAGGTACTCCCAGGACTTTGGATGGAGGGAATGGGTACACCATGGGACCTTGGAGGGAGAGGGTAGTCTGTGTGACCCTAGATCAGGGGTACCACACTCATTTTCACCAGGGGGCCACATCAGCCTCAGGGTTGCCTTGAATGGGCTGCACATAATTTCAGGACGGTATAAATGTAACTACTCCCTAACTGTTAAGGCAGGGCTGAGTGCATCTTTAGGGTATAAACAAGGAGCCTGGCTGGATCAAATCAAGGTGGAGGGCCTGGTACAGTCCACCGACCTTATGTTCGACACTTGTGCTCTGGATGGAGGGAAGATTTACTCCTTGGACCCTGGATGGAGGGAAGTGGTATTTCCTGGACCCTGCATGGAGGGAGAGGCATTCTGTGGGGGATCTTGGATGGAGGGAGAATGTAGTGTGCAGGACCCTGGGAAAGGCAGAAACAACCTCCCCTTATAAACAATATAGGTACGTGAGGGTGAGGTCCGACCGGGCCCTGGTTAAGTTGGCTGCATATGCACGGTAAAAGTATAATAAAAACAGTATGAAAACCGTGATACTCCTTTCGTCTATGGAAGTAGTGAAGCATGGTGTTGGGCAGGGGTTAAAAATGAAGGGATAATCAGCTTTACCGGAAATGTTTATGTTCATGAAATCATGCATACACTAATAGTTAAGCCTGTGTAGTCAGATGGTGATCTTGGAACTTGTAAGGGCCCAGGTTGGTGGTATGCCAGTTTTGCAGCTCCAACAGATATTCCGCGAGATCCACCTCCTTCTTCGACTGCTGTAGGAAGAACAGCCTGAAGTGCTTCAAGGCCGCATCTCCAAGGTCGAAGTAGCAGGCCATGGACACGTACACGAAGCAGGTGTACAGCTCCATGTTGACCTGGCTGTTGATGGCGGCCTCACACTCGGGGTGGCAGTTCTGACCCACATGGCAGGGTGGCAGTGTGGTCGCCATGTCTGGTAGCGCAGGTGCAAGGTGGGGGCAGCACAGGGAAGAAGTCGTGGAAGCGGGAGCTGGACTTGCCTGGTAGCCTCCGAGAGTCCCCAGGTGAGTCAGCGGCACTGCAGAGGGGTGGTGCTCCAGCGTCTGCAGCAGGCGACTGGTGGTTGGCTCTGAGATGGAACCGGAAAAGGGAAGGTGGGACCTGAAGGCAGATAAAGTGACCAATTCTCGCGAGTGTTCAGGACAGGGTGCTAGGAGGATCCCTGTGAGGGGGTGGGGGGAAAAGGAGGAAGTGAGGACGTGGATTGTACAGGCGGGCAGTGCACCAGCGGCACATTCCAGCTTCCATCACAGCCTGGGTGAGGCCGGGAGAACGTGTTCTGACCTCTCGACATTTAATGTGTTCAATTTCGCAAGAGTATGTCTATGTTTCAAGGACCTTATCTGTCCTCTAATTCCTGCTATAGGAGACGTTTTTATTATATATAGCCATTTTCTTCCCTTAAAGGTCTGAGAGTAGAATTTGAATCTTTGGTAAAATTCTCTTGTTTTCTGTGTTATATCTGGGTTCCCCCTGCCCAGAAATAGTTCTGTGTATTCCTTGCCTTTTCTCTTTAATCTTGCTCAGACATTTGTCAAACCTGTGAGTTAGCCATAACGGACTCATGTGGTCAGCCCAGGTAAAGAGTAGGGGTGTGATCTGGCCTTGTGAGGTGCATTTCACTGCAGGGCTTCTGCTGTATGGGAAGGCGGGAGGGTGCTGAATTGCTCAGTGGGGTTTCCTTTGAGGATACATGCCATGGCTTATAGGCAGCAGAGGGACACTCCTTTTGAACAAAATAAATATGATATTTCTGACATTGTCAGACTAATACTTTTCTTTTAGGGTTATGTGTCCTATTGTTTCCCTCCTCTGCAGACCTGCAATTGTCTTAAGGTCTTTTGCGGTGTTTGGAGTGTAGTTTTGGGAGAGTAAGGAGTCAGATACCACATTTTTATAAAATTCACCTGTGTAGCCATCCTGTTCAGGGCTAGTTTTTGTTGGGTTTTTTATTTTTCTTAATTGAGTGGTTTGATTTTCTAAGTTGTAAGGCATGTATTCAAATTTCCAGTTTCTTCCTGATTCAGCTTCAGAAGATTGTATGTTTCTCCAAATTTATTAATTTCTTCAAAATTGTCAAATTAGGTGACACATACTTGTTCATAATAGTTTCTTTTGCTACTTATGCAGCTTAAACACAGATATTATTGTAATAGTCTCATTATATTAGTGGGGAGGTGATCAGTGCCCCCTGTGGGTAAAAACACCTAGTGTGCATGAATGAGTCCACATGCCAGGACTGCCAGCACTGTCTTTAGAAAGGCCTGCTGGAGAGGTTGGGCCTTGGGCCTGCTATCTGGAACTTTGATTTGGGGAGTGTTCCCCCCATTCCTAATTGATAAGAATGTCATTGTGCCTAGATTGGGTAAACAATAGAATTTACACTGAACACATGTTTGTTGTTTTGTGTATGAATTCCTGGTGCTTGCTAACGCACGTGTGCCTACACACCCAGCCCCAGATACAAACTGGAGCACTGGGTCTATAAGGGCCTCACAGTTATCTACATGATGGTTCCACTTGGACCTCCAATTTGCATCTAATGGATTCCATACATAATATGGGGCCATACAAAACATGGCAGTCCCACTCCTGGACAAAAGTCCTCAAGTTAAGAAACAGTGCTACCATCAACCCAGGTATTCAGTTCTAATCACCACAACCTAGATTGTTTTCCAAATCTCTCATTCTTCACCTTTGGCTCATAAGCAGAGCTTATTGGCACATCCAATCCATGTGAAATTTCCCCACATTGCTTCTTTTTCTCAGTCACCACCATAGTTCAACCCCCATTGCCTTTCACCTAGACCACCTACAAGATCTCCTAACCGGCCTCCAGCTTCAGCACTCCCTGTTCCTCTACATTCTTGAAAGCACTGAGTCACTGATAACATGCAGGGGAATTCATGCTACTTCTATTCTGTGCCAGGCATTTGACTCTCAGCCTTGTCTTTGTACTTTTCCTATGTAGATATTTCATGTCTGAGAGATCATGTGCTAATGGATGAAAGAGGACAACTGAAGCAAAAAAAAAAA
>NW_028079399.1:0-8045 GCF_014824575.4 Sturnira hondurensis | reverse complement strand
GAGAGAGAGAGAGAGAGAGAGAGAGAGAGAGAGAAATATCAATGTATGGTTGCCTCTCGTGCGTCCCCTGCTGGGAACCGGGAACTGGCCTGCAACCCAGGCATGTGCCCTGACTGGGAATCGAACTGCAATCATGTGGTTCGCAGGCCCGGGCTCAACCACTGAGCTACACCAGCCAGGGCAAAATATTGTATGTATTTACTTGGGACACAAAGGGGAGAAAGATGGCAGTTTCCTGTTTGTTTGTGTTTCGATCTGCTTCTGCACTAGAGTACAAATCCCATGGGAACAGACGAAGTCTCTCCTTGTTACTAGTATTTGCCCAAACCCTAGACTAGTGCCTGGGCCTTTTTAGATAGTGAGAATTTGTTGAATGAATTAAGGGCAATTTGACATCAGTGGTATTCTCAACTACTTTGGTTCCTTCCAAATGAGTTAACTGAAAGGTTTATGGGAAAAAGGGTTACTGAGTAGCAGTGAAACTACCAATGAGGTGGCAGGTGAGGAATACATCCACATGGTTAAGGGCTTTCCTTAAGGATTTAGATAAACCTTTTGTTTCCTGCCAGGGGGAACTGAAGTCTGTGCTTGCCTAAGAGGACAGAGACTGGCAAGTCAGGTGAAAAGGGTGAAGGCCTCTAGGGGGTCATTGAGGAGGTCACCAACACTCCACATTGAGATGTACACAGGGCAGAAGGAAAGTGTCCAGAACTAGGCTGAAAGATGAAGACAGGAGAGAGAGTAAAGGGAGTGGAGAACAAATTCCAAGAGTGAAAGATGGAGAGGTGCTCGAGCCACTGAGACGCTCGAGGCCCTGCTCTGCTGTCAGGGAAATGTGAAACTGATCATGAGTGGGAGGAGAGAGGGGAGATCCCTGGAGGAACGAGGTCTAGGAAGTCAGTAGGGCTGTCGGAACTGTCCTCTTGTCCATGCACAGTCATTCAAACAAAGCTTTGTGATATTAAATGTAACCATTGATACCACACATGGGCTATGTTTAATGAAACAATCACATTAGGGGAATACTCATATAAGTTGCTCAAAGAAATCATGCAGGTGACTAAGTCAAACCAGTTGTACTTGTATTCCTGAAAAACATTTTGGAATGTCACACATAACAGATCCCTAGAACTGTAAGGCCCTGTCAGCCAGACTGCCATGGAACTTGGAAAGTGTCGAGGCTGCTGGCCACTTTGTGCCCCCTGAACACACCCCCACCAAAATGGCCGTGACCTGACTCGGACACCCAAGTCCCGTTCTGGTGCCAGATCCTTCCATCCCCCTCCCTCAACACTGTTGATTGGGTTGGTTTTTTGGGTCCCACCTCAGAATGAACTGCAGGGCCAAAGGGCTGACACTAGAGAGGGCCTGTGTTGGCGCCACTGCAGGACACTCTGGGGCCCCGAAGCCTCCACAGTCGCCCTGCCACAGCCCACCCAGCAGCCTCGGATTCTGCACCTCCTCAGTCTTGCTGCCCCACGTCTCTGCCTGAAGACATGGAGATGCTGCCTGAGCCCTGGATTCTGCATCAGAACTACCACCCTGAGTGTGGGACTGCTGACACCAAACACATCAAAGTACACTTCCACGCTTCCTACTAGCATTCCTCCATAGCCTTCTACTGTGACTGTGAGAACCTGGCCCTGAATCAGCACTTCAGCCAGTTCTACCTGCAGAGGTCAAACAAGGAGAAGGAACAGGCAGAGAGGCTGATGCAGCTGCAGGACTGGTGAGGGGGCCGAATCAACCTTTGGGACATCAGCGGTCCTCCCTGGGATGAATGGGAGAGCAGCCTGAGGGCCATGGACTGTGCCTTGCACCTGGCGAAGAAAGTGAGCCACAGCCTGCTGAGTGTGCACCAGCTGTCCACTGAGAAGGGGGATGGCCACCTGTGCCATTTCCTGCAGAGTCACTACCTGCACCAACAGGTGATGTTCGTCAAAGAGTTGGGGGACCATGCCATCAAGCTGCACAAGATGGGAGCTCCGGAATCTGGCCTGGCAGTGTCCCTCTCTGACAAGCTCACGCTGGGTCACAGCAAGAACTGACCCTGGACTGCCTTCCCGATAGGTATGGTGTTACTTCCCCTGGTCACTGTGCTGAGCGTGCCTATTGCCATATTGCCCTTCAAAACTTTCGCTTAAGGTTTCACGCTCCAGTTTTACCATTTCTCCCAATAAAGGTATTGGTTCCCAGATAAAAAAAGGTGTTTCACTGATGTGTGTGTTTGAAACCCAAACCGTCTATGTACTAAAAAAGGTATGTAGGAGTCTCTCTTTCCAAACACACCCCATCACTTGCAGATCAGGATCTCCGTGGATGGGAGGGGATATTCAAGGGGACCACGGACAGAGGGATAGAGTATTCTCTGGGAACCTGGGTAGAGGGAACAGGTCTTCTGTGGGACACAGCATGACGGGAGGGTATATCCCTGGGACCATGGATGGAGAGAGCAGTTAGTCCCAGGAACCTGAATGGCAAGAGTGGGTATTCACTGATCCCTGGAGGAGGGTGGGGCTATTATGTGGGACACTAGATGAAGATAGGGGGTATCTTGGAACCCTGGGTTGAAGGAGAGAGTATTTCCTGGGCTCGGATTGGAGGGAGGTGTTGTTTTTGGACCCTGGATGGTGGGAGGGACTACTCCTGGGACCATGGATTGAGAAAGAAGGTATTCCCTGTTCCCTGGAGGACGACGGGATATTGTAAGGGGTAAAGGCTGGAGCCAGGGGGGGAATACTGCGGCCCTGGATGGAGTGAGGAAGTGTTCCATGAATACAGAGCAGCCTGACAGGGACCAGAGGGGAGAGTGGAGAGAATCACAGGGGAAAAGGGGAAGGACTCACAGGAACAAGTAAAAAGGACACATGGACAATAACTGAGGTGGGGGTGGAAATGGGAGGGAGGTGGGGAGCAGTGGGGGGTGGGCAGGGCTGGGAATATTAGGCAGAAAACTGTACTTGAACAAGAATTAAATTTAAAAAAGAAAATACTAAGGAGTTACTGTTAATTTTATTAGGCATGATAATGGCACTGAGATTATATTTTAATGTGTTTATTTCTTAGAAATAAACAGAAGTATTAATAGGTTCACAAAAAAGAAAAAGAAAGTGTTCCATGGGCCCTAAAGCGAGGAAGGAGGTGTTTTGTGGATTCTGGGTGAAGGAAGTGGCCATTACCTGGACCCTGGATATAGGGAGCAGGTTGACTGGGATACTGGATGAGATAGAAGGTATTCTTCCGGCCTTGGATGGAGGCGGGAGGTATTCTCTGGGCCCCAGAGGGAGAGACAGGGTATTCCATGGGCTTAAATGGAGGGGAGAGGGATTTCCTGGGCTTGGAATGGAGTGAGGAGCATTCCCTGGGAACCAGTCTTGTGGATGGAGTATTCCCTGGACCCTGGATGGAGGGAGATTGTATTTTCTTGGCCCTACATTGAGGCAGGAGGTATGCCCTAGTGCCGGATGGACTGATGTGGTATTCCCTGAACCCTGGGGGAGGTTGGGGCTATTCTGTGGGATACAGGATAATGGAGAGGCATTCTGTGGCTTCCCAGGATGGAGTGAGGGAATATTACCTGGACAGAGGGTGGAGTGAGGTCATGTTCCCTAGGTCCTGAATGGAAGGAGAATGTATTTCCTGGGCCAGGTATGGAGGGAGGACATTCCCTAGGAAACAGGTAGGAGAGAGGGGCTGTACCCAGGACTTTAATGGAAGGTGGGAATAAACCCCGGTTAGGGGGGGGAGACATCCTCTGGGACCCTGGATGGAGAGGGGGGTTTTCTTGAAAGCTTGATGGAGGGCGATGATGTTACTAATTCCCTGGATGCAGGGAGGAGCTATTCCCTGGTCCTGGATGGAGGGACGGCATATTTCCTGAAACTTGGAAGATGAGACTATTTTTTGACCCTGGATCCAGGGTAGCTTGCATTTCCTGGACCATGCAGGAAAGGAAGGGTAATTCCCTGCACTCTGGAATGAAGGAGGGGTTATTCCCTAGGCTCTGGAAGAGAGCCCAGGGAAAATGGTGGGAGGGAGAGGGCATGTCCTGGAACCTGGATGGAAGAAAGAGTGTCCCTTGGATCCTGGATAGATGGAGCTATATTCCCTGGAACCTCGAGGCTGGGTCGGGTTATTCCCTGAACGCTTTATGGAAGAAAGGAAATTCTCTGGACTGCGGATGGAGGGAGGGTGTATTTCTTGAACCCTAGAGGAGTGTGGGTCATTTCCTAGGCCCCAGGTTTTCAGTAGAGGATAGTCCCTGGGTACTGGATACAGGCAGTGGCATTCTGTGGAATCCAGGTTGGAGGGAGAGGTCATTCTCTCACTCCCTGATGGATGGAGGGTGTTTTACCTGGGCCATGAATGGAGAGAGGAGGTATTGCTTGAACACTGCATGGGGGAAGGGAGTATACCAGGGGCCTGAGTGGAGGTCCTGGATATTCGCTGAAGTCTTGAGGAGCATGAGGCTTTTAGTGGGACCCTGGATGGAGGGAGGACATATTACCTGGAACCTCAATGGACGGAAGTTGTATTCCCTGGGCCGGGGATGCATGGAGGAGGAGGTATTCAGTGGACCCTGGATGGAGTGTGTGGGAATTCCCTGGATGATACATGGAGGGAAGGGGCATTTTCTCATCCTGATTGGAGACAGTATGTATTCACTGGACCCTGTATGGACAGAGCAGGTATGCCCTGGACCCTGGACAAAGTGAGAGTGCTTTCCTTGGTACCCTGGGAAATGCAGAATTTATGTTCTTCTTAGAAAGCCTGTGGAATATAGCAGGGGGCATTCAGATGGATGGTCTGGGGCTGTGATGAAAACAGATGCCTGTCCATCCTCAAAATACAAAGACTGGCCTTCCAATTTTTGCTGTGCTTGCCTCTGGAGAAACTCTAAGGAGAGTGAGTGAGATTGGGCAAGCGGTAGAGGGCCCTTATATTTTACCTGAACATTTTTAGTTAACTACGGTACCCAAATGCTATTGTTTCCTAACCATACCTTACTATGAGGTTCCCAGTAGGTGATTGCTTTTTACAGATAACAAAGAAAAGAATATTTCTGACTACTCCAAAGGGAAGGAAGTGACAGATCAAGGGGAAAAGTGGCTGAACTGGTTACACTCCATATTTGGGAAGTTTAGCTCAGCTTCTAAAGTTACTTTACACATGTGCAGTAAGCATTTGCTGTCTCGATTCAGAGTGAGCGAGTTCAGCAAAAACAAGCCTCATAGCCGCCAGGGTACAATGCAGGCCCGATTTCCCCACTGGAGAACCTATCTGTAGTCTGTGATCTTGTGTGTCGAGTCCTTTCCCACTGGATTTTTCCAGCCAGGGGCGGCGCTACACTCCCCATGCAGTAAAGCACGGTTCCCTATAGCGTACCGCTTCCACAAGCTCTCACTGAGCAACTGGTTTTCCCAGAGACCTGGGAGTGTCTTCCCAAATCCCCATGCTGGACATGCGTATTACCCTTTCAAAACATGCAAATATAGTTTTTTGCCTCAGTTGTCTTCTTTCTTCCATTAGCACAACAGGATCCCTCAGACAGGAAATATCTCCATAGGACTGACAAGGACAAAGACGCCCTGGCTGGTGTGGCTCAGTGGATTGGGCACCAGACTCTGAACCAAAAGGTCACCTGTCCAATTCCCAGTCAGGGCACATACCTGGGTTGCAGGCCAGGTCTCCTGCTAGGGGCATGCAAGAGGCAGCCAATCAATGGTTGTGGCTCAGTGGATTGGCCACCAGACTCTGAAACGAAAAGTACAAAGACAAGGCTGAGAGTCAAATGCCTGGTACTGAATATGAAGTAGCAAAAATTCCCCTGCATGTTATCAGTGACTCAGTTCTTTCGAGAATGTAGAGGGAGGGGGAGAGCTGAAGCTGGAGGCCAGGTAAGAGATCTTGTAGCTGGTCCAGGTGAAAGGCAATGGGGGTTGAATTTTGGTGGTGACTGAGAAAATGAAACAATATGGGGAAATTCCACATGGATTGGACATGCTGATAAGCTCTGCTTTGAGCGAAAAGTGAAGAGTGAGAGATTCGGAAAACAATCAAGGTTGTGGTGATTAGAACTGAATACCTGTGTTGATGGTAGCACTGTTTATTAATTTGAGGACTTTTGTCCAGGGGTGGGAACTGCCATATTATGTAATATCTGAGAAGGCCCATGGGACATCCAACTGGAACCACCATGTAGAATAACTGTGAGGCCGTTATACACCCAGTGCTCCAGTTTTTATCTGGGGCTGGGTGTGTAGGCACCCTTGGCTTTGCGACTACCAAGAACTCATACGCACAGCAACAAACATGTCTTCATGGTAAATTCTGTTGTTTACCCACTCTAGGCACAATGGTATTCTTTTCAATTACTAAAGAGGGAAACACTCCCCAAATCAAAGTTCCCAGATAGCAGGCCCAAGGCCCAACCTCTCCAGCAGGCCTTTCTAAGGACAGCGGTGCCAGTCATGATATGTGGAGTCATTCATGCACAGTAGGTGTTTTTACCCACAGTGGGCACTGATCACCTACCCACTAGTGGGATGAGACTATTACAATAATACCTGTGTTTTAGGTTGGGAAACAGTAAAAGAAACTATCATGAAGAAGTATATACCAACAGATTAGACAACCTGTAACAAATGATTACATTTTGAGAAACATCCTATCTTCTTAAGAGAATCAAGAGGAAACTGGAAATTTTAGCAGATGAGTTACCCCTAAGGAAATAGGGGCTGTCACAAAAACAAAACAAAACAAAACCAAAAAACCCTAACAAACAAAAGGCCTGGACAGGATGGCTAAAGAGGTGAATTTTATACAACTGTAGTAACTGAAACCTTTAATCTCCGAAAACTACACTGCAAAAACAGGAAATGAAATTAAGACAATTGCAGATCTAAAGAAAAGCGAAACAATAGCACAGATCTAAAGACACTTGCAGATTGTCTTGACAATTGTCTAATTGACAATTGCAGAAATTAACACAATTGCAGATCTAAAGAAAAGGGAAACAATAGCACAAATTTACTTAAAAAAGACTAGTATTACTCTCCCAAAGTCAGGTATATCACATTTATTGTGTCCACAAAGAGAGTCCCTTTCCTGCCTATAAGCCATGCCCTGTGTCCTCAAAGGAAACCCCACTGAGTAATTCAGCACCCTCCCGCCTTCCCTTACAGCAGAAGCCCTGCAGTGAAATGCACCTCACAATGCCAGATCAGACCCCTGCTCATTACCTGGGTTGACCACATGAGTCTGTTATGCTTAGTCACAGGTTTGGCAAATGTCTGAGCAAGACTAAAGAGAAAAGACAAGGAATACACAGAACTATTTCTGGGCAGGGGGAATCCGGATATAACACAGGAAACAGAAGGGAATTGTACCAAAGATTCAAGTTCATATTCTCAGAAGTATAAGGAAAGAACATGGATTTATACAATAAAAATGTCTTCTATAGAAGGAATTAGAGGAAAGATAAAGTTCTTGCAATGCAGATATATTAATGCAAAATTGAAAACCTTAAATGTTGAGAGGTCAGAGCAGATTCTCCACCACCTCACCCAGGCTGTGATCAAACCTGGAATATGCCGCCACTGTGCTGCCCACTTCCTGCACCCAAACTCCACCCTAGAAAGTCCTTTGCCACTCCCACTGGCCCCGCGGAATCCTCCATGCGCTCTCTTCTGAACACTCCTGAGAATTGGTCCCACCTTCCCTCTTCCGGTTCCATCTCATAGCCAACCACCAGTCGTCTGCTGCAGACGCTGGAGCACCACCCCTCGGCAGTGCTGCTCACTCACCCAGGAGAAGGTCACGGGATACCCCGCAACTCCAGCTCCCGCAACTCCAGCTCCCGCTTCCAGGATTTCTTCCTTTTGGTGCCTTCAGCCCACATCAGCACTAGAAGACATGGCGACTGCATTCGCGCCCTGCCATGTGGGTCAGAACTGCCACCTGGAGTGTGAGGCCGCCATCATCAGTCAGGTCGACTTGGATCTGCACGCCTCCTACGTGTACATGTCCATGGCCTGCTACTTCGA
>NW_028079398.1:0-1719 GCF_014824575.4 Sturnira hondurensis | reverse complement strand
TTTGGCATTCACAAAGGGGTTTGTTCCAATCAGGTACTGCAGAGTACATGAAGTTCTGTTCTTCCTTGTGATTTTCTACTGGAATCAATGCGTTTCAGTGAACCTTTCGGTAGAAGATTCCCTACTTTTAAAGTTACATGGGTGTACATACCTGCTGACTCATTCCAGGAAGAAAACGTGATTTGAGTTGCCTTTTCTCTGTTCTCCACCTTAGTTAGAACGGGATGATATGGGAATACTTAAGCAGCAGTGAAAAACGCGATGTACATGATCCAAAACATTACTCTGTTTAGCTTGTCTGATACAGAATTATTATCCTGGACTTAGAAACAGTATCAGCATTGTTTTCCCAGTTAGGGTTGTGTTGAATAGGTGTATTGCCACCTTGGTTTGCTGAAGTTCCAATGTTTCCTTATGCTTGTCTCTAAGAAATATGAACTAGGTGACCAAAATGGAGCATTCTCTTCACGCTCGCTGCCATCATCACAAAAGTGTCTACTACAAGGAGTACGTACTTCCACACCTACATTTTGATATGCTTTCCTCTAGGAAAAGTATACAAGTTTCCCCTATTCCACAGACAGCAGGCTATTGGATATGATTCATGTGTGAGGAAACCAGTGAATTGGTGAATGTTTTGCTATAGTATTTAAGAGGAAACGTGTTCTCGCTCAACAATATTTTCTGAGATCTGGCAGAAAAGTTGACGTATTTCAAAGAACATTGCATTTCTCTATCTCTAAAAGGAGTTGCCTGCAGTAGAGTTGGAATCATTTCAGACAGAGTTTTCCTCAAACAAGCTTTGGAAGGAACTTGTTCATTCCAAGAGATTTCCCAAATCCCAACATTTCATAGTGGTTAGAACACAGGGAAACTCAGTTTCGTGAAAGCAGGAAACTGCTGAACTGCTTTACATTTTGGCATTCACAAAGGGGTTTGTTCCAATCAGGTACTGCAGAGTACATGAAGGTCTGTTCTTCATTGTGATTTTCTACTGGAAACAATGCGTTTCAGTGAACCTTTCAGTAGAAGTTCCACTACTTTTAAAGTTATATGGGCGTACATACCTGCTGACTCATTCCAGGAAGAAAACGTGATTTGAGTTCCTTTTTCTCTGTTCTCATCCTTATTTAGAAAGGCGGGAGAGCTGTACAACACACTATCTGCCAGGCAATCAGGGAAGTCACGCACAGGAACACACCCTCCGTGCCATAGAGTAGGCAAGTATCTCTCTCCTGATTCAGAAGTGTTTTGGAAGAAGGAACCTGAAGCCCAATTAAGAAAGGCATCTAGGATATCCTAGGCACCTTGGGACAGAAGGGCGCAGGCCGCAGTGAATATGATACGGGAGAAACCGTTTTGGGACTCTCAGAGCCTTGCACTGTGTCAAGGGCAGAGTGAACCCCTTAGACTTCCCTACATTGCTGGGCAGTAGGAACATTTCCTAGGAAGCAGGTTTCTGGCGAAAGAGAACTACACCGTTTGTTGCCTTCTGGTTTGACTCACTGGACAACAAATCGGCATCCGCGGTATCTGAGGATGTATGTGGAGCAGCACTCTGCAGTGTGTTCCAGTGTCCCTCTTAGGTAGCAATTCTAAGGTGTTCCTGACAGCCAAAGAGCTTGCTGAATGATTCCGCGTGAGCAAATGGTGCGCCAACTCGAGAGGGGTGTGAACTTCTCAGTGCAAGTTGCCTTCAGAGTACAGTGTTCTCCTAGG
>NW_028079397.1:0-1757 GCF_014824575.4 Sturnira hondurensis | reverse complement strand
ACCTAAGTGTCAGTCTTTTCTCTCTGAGAAGCTAAGAAATGTAATAAAATTCTATTTTCCCTTTATTCTTTCATTTCTCCAAATAGTACAAATGCAAGTCAGGAGAAAAGCAAAATGGTGGAGGGGACTCTCCAAGTGGATAAAACAGTCCTCACATTATATTGGGTATAGAGCACATTTAATTAGGTGCGGAAAGTGCAGAGATCATAAGTTCCCAGCTTTATGAATTAAGACATAAACACTTCCAGTCCCCCAAAAGTTTCCTCCACTTCTCCTCAACGTAGCCACTATTCAGACTTTCCTCTCCATTGATTAGCTTTTTTTGTTCACGAACATTCCCAAGTAGTTTGACATGGGCCATACATGTGGTTATAATTCTACCTACCTGGGAGAAATCGTGAATAGCTGATTCTCATGGTGCAGAGACAATCAAGTCCAGCTGTGGAGAACTTTCTATGTTAGATTTTAAGTAAAGAATATTCCTGTTCAAATAAACTACATGAGGCCCTGGCTGGTGGTGTAGCTCAGTGGATTGAGCGCAGGCCTGCGAACCACACAATCGTGGTTCGATTCCCAGGGCACATGCCTGGGTTGCAGGCCAATTCCCAGCAGGGGATGCATGAGAGGCAACCACACATTGATATTTCTCTCCTTCTCTCCTTCCTTTCCCCTCTAAAGATAAATAAATAAATCTTTAAAAAAACAAATAAACTACATGAGAATCCATGTGTGTTTTCTAGAAGAGCCAACATAGGAACATCTACCATAGGTCTTTCTTCCTCATGTTTTATCAGATTCACAGTCTAGTTTTTTATTTAATTATTGTTCAAGTACAGTTTTCCATCCCCCACTCCCATCCCAGCCCACCCCCCCATGCTCCCCACCTCCCTCCCATTTCCACCCCCCTTAGTTGTTCTCCATGTGTCCTTTATACTAGTTTCTGTGAGATTCACAGTCTAGTTTTTTAATCCTCACCCAAAGATATGTTTATTGATTTGAGAGAGAGAGAAAGAAACATCAATTGGGTGCCTCCCATACATGCCCCAATGGAGAATCAAACCAACAATCTAGGTATGTGCCCCTGAGTGGGAATCGAACCTGTGACCTTTTGGTCTATGGAACAGCACTCAAACAAACTAGGCCACCTGGCCAGGGCAAATGTTCTACTTTCTAAAAAATATTATATTGATTCATTTTTAGAGAGAAGGAAAGGGAAGGAGAAAGATATGGAGAGAAACAGATGTGCAAGAGAAACATCGATGATTGCCTCCAATTTGGGACATCGCCCTCAACCCAGGTATGTGCCCTGACCAAGAATTGAACCAATGACCTTTTGGTTTGTAGGATGATACCCAATCCACTGAGATACACCAGTCAGGGCCAAGTTCTGCTTTTTTTTTCTTGGCATTACCAATGACTATATAGCCAGCCTGTTTGGTGGTGGCTGACATTTCCTATTGATAAAGGAGAAAAGGTTGTGACTGTGTCGCCCAAAAGGAAGCTTCACAACTAGCTCACTAAAGCATTCCTATGCTGTAGGAACATCAATCTATGAGTTATTTAATAAGAAAACTCATCTAATACCAAAAAACTAGTCACTGGCAGGGCCAAGAATCAGATCCTTGGCCTGAATTTTTTGGCCAATTTTTCTGTCTTTTTAGTAACGAAGTCTTCTTATTGATAACTCCCCAACAGCATCTGTAAACATCAAATACAAAAATATTCCATTAATTTCTGTTTTCCAAGGTGGCTCAGCT
>NW_028079396.1:0-673 GCF_014824575.4 Sturnira hondurensis | reverse complement strand
GAGTGACTTAGAATTGCGATTTAGGAAAAGACTCATTTACTTCACACCCTATGATGTTAGGCTCTGGGATCCATAATTTTACCTGATGTCACTGAGTACATTTCCTCCCTGAGTCTGAGAGGCTCACAACTCAATCGTGGTGTAAAGTCAGGGTGGGCAACTCAGGGGAGGGAGGAAGAGGAGCTAGGCATCGAACGGGAAAGTGCCAGGGTGACATCGCAAGGCTGTGCCGGGTCTGCCTCTTGTAGGTAACAATCTCTGTAGCAGAAATGCCGATGAGCAGGGCTTTGAGGATCTGAGACATAACTGGGTCCTCATGCCACCTGTATTTTCATCATGCCCATTTCACAGACGAGGAAACCAAAGCCTAGGGAGATTCAGTGTCTTTCCTGGAGTCAGAATCAGAACAGGAATTGCAGCTCCCTGCCTTGTGTTTGTCACCACCAGTCCTGCCCGCCTGGGGGCGCTGTGGGGGAATCTACAGTGAGGGGAAGGAAAAAGCAGATAGGAGTCATTCCATTCCTTCTAGTTCTAGTATTTTTTCACACACACACACACACAAAAGGTAGTCCTGACCCATAAATTAGTTTCATGGCCGATATTTGGTTACAGCCCATACGGTGATAGAACCCAGGCACTGAAATGAGGCCTGGGGCCTGTTCCGTTTTAAGTA
>NW_028079395.1:0-814 GCF_014824575.4 Sturnira hondurensis | reverse complement strand
TTAGTCCCTCGCCTCACTTCGTGATTCCCGTCTGCCGCAGCGGGCTGCGGCACCAATCCACACTCAGGACATTGGACCTGCAGCTCTTAGCAATCACAGTTAACTTCTTGATTTGGAGATTCAAAAGCCAAGTCACTGAGTTGCAAAAATTAAGGCTTTTTAACTTTAAAAGCCTAAGCCCCAAAGGATTTGGAGCACACACTCTATAACATAAACCATCATTATGGACAAACACATGATCAACCAGAGCGACTCTCCCACAGCTGNCAAAGTCATAGAGAAGAGATAACTCTGATGAGTCCTCCACAAAGGACCTTGTGTTACCTGTGCTGAAAACTCAGAGAACTTAAAAGGACACGTGTCTCTCTGGGTTCAAGGCCACAGAAACAACGATGCCCATGTGGCTTTGGAAAGGTGGTGAAGAAGGAGCAGCACGATGCTTCTTGGCTGATGGGCCTTGACACCCTCACAGCACAGGAGCAAATGAGTGTTCTGTGCACCCAGGCAGTGTTCAGGCTTGGCTGGGAAGGAGTTGAACCCGGAGAGAACTTATGGTTGGTAATGAGGGAAGATGCGGCAGTCAAACCCATGTTCTGATAGTAAGCTGAAACAGAACCACTAACAGGTCTGGGTGTGGCCATGAGAACAGACACCCCACACCCAGTTTCAGTAGCATCACAGTGACTCAGAGCAGAGGAAACAAGGAGACCCTAAAGTAACTGAGGTGAGTACCTTTCTCCCTCCTGTATAGGAAGAATGTTGGAAAAAGTAAATGATTTTAAATGCAGGAAAATAACATTTCATTTTTTTGCTA
>NW_028079394.1:0-716 GCF_014824575.4 Sturnira hondurensis | reverse complement strand
GGACGAGCCGCATGGGCCCAGGGAGACGGAAGGAGCCTTTAAACAGAGATGGGGGGATGTCACCCACCCGAAGGCCACGCACGATGTGATGTGGCGTGAAGGTAGAGGGGGCCGTGCACAAGGAGGTGGGGCCAGCTCGGTCCTGCAGCTGCCAGGGCCTGGACTCTGCTGACCGCCATTACCAGAACCGGATGCGGCCTGGTGGCATCTGCAGTGAGGTTGTGTGACCCTGAGTGGGTCCCCCAGACTGGCGAGCCCGTGCTGTGTCAGCTGCAGCCATTGTGGTCCTTTGTTACGCAGCGGTGGGTGAAGGACACAGATGAATCCTTTCACTAATGCTCCCCGCCGTCCTGTTTTCCCCCTTTCGGCATCTTCTCTCTCTGTCTGCCTCCCTTCCTCCCTCCCGTTCTCTCCTTCCCTCTCTTTTCTCCTCTTCCTTCCCCTTTATTGCCCTTCCCCCCCTCTTCCCAGGCTTTAGCACTATCACCGGTCAGGGTGGGAGGGCAGGGGCAGAGGACTCGGGGTCTCCGTGGAGTGCGTCGGACCTCCCTGCCCCCAGACAGCGCTGCAGAAAGAACGCAGGGTGCCCAGCTGTGTTTTCGTTTCAGACAACAAACGCTCTGGGGTGTAAGTAAGTACACCCTGTGTTTTGCGTAAGATGTATTTACACTTAAAAATTCCGCTGTGTCCCCGCAGTGATGGGGTAACTGGTATCA
>NW_028079393.1:0-858 GCF_014824575.4 Sturnira hondurensis | reverse complement strand
GATTCAGAGACCATCGAGCATGGAAAAAGCAGTGACCTTGGCCACCATCATCTACCACCTACTCAGCAATGCGACGGGCTTGGGCTCATGTGTGCTTGGAGTTACAGAGTCGTGAGTGAATTGACCAATAAGATTCACTTGACCTGGCTGAAAATGCCACAGCCATGACTCTCCAGTGTCATTCTCGATCCTACACAACCCGACCGGGAACATGGGTAGCATGCTGGACAGGGGTCCAGACACTGCAGCGGGGGAAGGATGAGACCAGGGCTCTGCAATTCGTGCACGAGAGTGGTACCCCGTCCTGAAGCACACCTCTGAGGGATCTGCTCAGGAAAGCGGACTTCAGTGTTGCGTGTGTGTGGATGCAAGGCGTTAGATCCCTGGACTTCCCAAGATGCAGTTCTGTTCCATTTTAATCAGTGAAAGCACCCCTGCCTGTGTTCTGAGAGGGTTTTCATTTACAGAAAACATGGTGTCTGGGGTTTCCAGGCTGTTTTTTAAAGGTTGTTTCAAAGGAGTACTGAGAAATATTCTTGTCTTTCAAAGCTTAATTAATTGGTGGACCATTATGTTCAAACAATGAGTTTGAAGATTAAGTTTGAACACTGAGTTTCAAACATTAAGTTCAAACTTCTCCCTATATGTTCATAAGGGAGAAGTCTCCTGAACCAAAGTTCAAACAAGCCAGCACAACCAAAGATATGGATCAGCACCTATGACGCAATTGCCAGGAAGATTTTAGTTTCCAGTTTTAGCTTCCAGCTGGTTTTCCCTGCACTTCAGAGTGGTGAGGGGACACCGGTCAGGCAAGGTGGCTCCAGGTCCCTCTTCTGGACTCTGAGGATTCGAGTTCTT
>NW_028079392.1:0-879 GCF_014824575.4 Sturnira hondurensis | reverse complement strand
GGGTGACCCAGTTGATTGGGGCGCCCTCCCCGGACCCCAAACATTTCGGGTCCGGGCGGCTGTCAGAGTCGTATCTGAGCTGCTGTTTGGTGCCCAGCTGGGGCACGGGGGGAGGCAACGGATGGATGCCCCTCTCTCCCATCAGTGTCTGTCTGTCTGTCTCTCTCTCTCTCCCCCCCCCAAATCATTAAACATATCAGCATATCCTGGGGTGAGGATCTAAAAAAGAAAGAACATAAGGATGCAAAGAACCGCAAAGTGGGAAGGTGAACAGAGGCCGCAGCTGGGGGTGCAGCAGCCTGAGGATTCAGGACCCTGGCGCTCCGCATCCTGTCTCCTTCACTGTCGCGGACACAGTCCATATCGACACTCAAGATTTTAGCCACCCCCCACCCCTGCTAACTAGCTGCGTTCAAAATGGAGGGACGGGGCGTGATCTTTTCTTCCAGTGTGAACTCTTCCTGAAAGCTGGGTCTGTTCTGATTCAAGGGGCCCTCCCTGCAATCAGAGGTTTGGTTCCTGCTGCTTCGGAAAAGCCAAAGCTGTTGTTCCTCAGGGCAGTAAAAATCGCAGCCAGGCTCTCGCCTGTGCTGCCAAACTGCAAGGAATTCCTACTTCTACTGCGTTGCCTCAGACAGCTCGCAACTGTGGCAACCCTGGGACAAAAAGCCTGTGGAGTCACTGTAGTGCTCAGAGCACAGAGTGCCGAGTCCAGAGAAAAGGTTACGAAATCAGGGCTCGAGGAGCCCTGGCTGCTGTAGCTCCGTGGATTGAGCGTGGGCTGGGAACCAAAGGGTCTCCGGTTGGATTCCCAGTCAGGGCACACTCCTGGGTTGCAGGCCAGGTCCCCACTGGAGGCCTTGTCAGAGGCAAGCACAC
>NW_028079391.1:0-1984 GCF_014824575.4 Sturnira hondurensis | reverse complement strand
GGGGGGGGAGAGTGTTTAAATAAACTTACCCCACATACTAATGCGACCATCAAACACTTAGTGAGGACTCGCTGCGTATCAGACCCTGTTCTAATCGCCCATTTGTAAGTGCACGGGACAGGGGCCACACTCGTCTCCGTTTGCTGTGCAGACATGGAAGGCTCTGAGGCCCAGGTGGACGGGCCGACCCTGCCCGCAGCCGGGCCGTGGCCGAGACCAGCCCTAGAACCCACGGCCTAACCAACCCGCCCTCCTGCCTCCGCAAAGTGACGCAACGTGCCAACTGGTTAAACACCGCGCGGCACACAGTGTGGTCTCCAGTCGGGAAAAGTCGGGCTGCAGCCGGGGAACATGTCAAAACATTGAGAGTGAGCATTTCGTGGTCGTGCCATTCCATTTGTGTTTGTTTGTTTTTTGGTATTTTCCAAATTTACTCAGGGACACATGTAGTAATTTTCAGAAGCAGGGAAGTGTCGCCGACAGTGCGCCTTGGTGTCCGCCCTGCCTGGTTTGGTGAGGCACTGAGCACGCTTTCAGGGAGCGCCTGTTAGTCTGGCCCCTCGGGCGAAGTCCGGGAGGCGTCAGGCGTGATGCAGGCCGGGTGCTCCACGAGCATCTCATCCCCTTCCTCGAGATCACGGCGGCTGCTTCTGCGGGGCCGGTCTCCCACGAGGCACCACGGCCGGCTCCTGCTCAGAACGCTCACCACTGCTCTAAAACCGCTCCGGCACAGCAGAACCGAACTGTGTCGGAACAGCCTCTTTTTTTCTACCTGCCTGAGTTTTCCAGGGCTCACGTTTTGGATGTGCACGCCCCACTCCGGGACTTCACTAGGGCTGCACATTCGGGTCGATGCCCAAGCACCTGTAGGTGCAATCTGGCGCAGCCTGAAGATGTGCTACATCCTTTCCAGATAATTCCATGGGGAGTGGGGGAGGGGTGTCACATTAAAGCCAAGCCAGCCTCTGCCCTTCACCCCTGCTGCCTGATGGTGGGCAGATACACACACTTCATGGGGCCCCTGAGGCCCCTGCCAAGGCCTCACGGCTGGTAAGTGGTGCGGCCAGATTTTCCACCCAGGCACCGCCGGCCCCACACAGGCTGACCTCGAATTCATAAAGTGAATCTCCGTAAAAGCTGAGTGGTCCCATCACTCGGTGCACAGGGAGGTGCTCCAGGCTGAGAATCCCCGTGAAGGCACAGCTACCCTGGCAGGAAGGAAGGGAGCAAGCAGAGAGCAGAGGGTTTCCCCAGCCAGCAGCCTTCTGATTGGACAGCATGGAGAGGGTGCAGCATCTTCACCAACCTTCCTCCAGGGAGTGTGTGCGACTCAGCTCCACACAGAGATCCCCCAGGGGCCTCTCAGGACCTGGTCACTCCCACAGAAGCCCCCAAAGTGGCTGCATCAGGCTCTCATATAGCCCCCTCCCCGAGTCCCAGGTGGGATGGGGGTGGGACCACCCCCAGGACTGCCAGCTGCATCTGTCCCTCTGGGGCCCCTGAAATCAGGACGGCTGTATGCAGACTCTAGATTTGAAACACACAGAGTCGGGAAGTGCGGGCCCGCAGCCCAGCACCTTGGCTGTCCAAGAACAACTCTTGCTCCAGATGAGGTGGAGCCAGATGTCACCATTAAAGTCCCTCTTGCAGGCGCCCCCACCCCTGTGCCCGCAGGACCTTGTTAATACCTCTGTTGCTCTTGCCACCTTGTCTCTCTCTGTCCCACAGATCTTCGGTCACCAGAGGCAATGCTCCATCTCCCTAACCCAGCAAGCCCCCACGGCAGGGAGCACCCCAGTCTGCCGCACTCCGAGCTGCTGTCCAAACCCCCTGCAAGCCTGCACTTGGAGAATAACCTTCACGACACAAGAAATACAAATGCGAAGCTAAGAAAACGTGTCACTTTATCTGTAAGATGGAATTTATGGTCCCGATATTAATGGTGCAGATAAAACGTCTGTGTCACACAGACGAAGACAGATGG
>NW_028079390.1:0-1027 GCF_014824575.4 Sturnira hondurensis | reverse complement strand
ATTTCAAAGGTCAAGTGGGGGGCATGCAGGTTATTTAGAAAAAAAGGCAGCACACCTGCCAGGTCAATTTCTGTTGGGCAACTCCCACAACTTTAAGACACAAGGAGTACAGGAAGACAGTCAACAAGCTCCTGCGAGGAGCCTCACTGTCTGAAGCTGAGGTGATTGTGCTGAAGCTCTCTTCCTAAACCAAGCTGTGGCAACTAAACCTCTTAGACAGAAATAAGATGACAATCTTAAGGAATTTCTCAGTCTTCCCTTTCTTAACCCCAGTTTAACATCAACATGCCAAGTGCAAAATGCTGGCCCTCTCATGACCACCCCTGATACATTACATAGAAGTTTTATATCCACAAGCTACATGAGTACATTGTTCCATATTTCACTGATGTAATCATTCAGTTTTGAGAATCAGTTACTTTACTCAAATAGTTTAATTTTATTTAAGTAAATGGTGAGAGGCATGTACTCCCCAAATTCACCCCATATTAAATACCTGACTGCTTGCTTATGTGGTGGGGAAACAGCCTTTCCTGGAACCTCAAGAATCTTTGGGCTGCTCTAATAATCCAACAGGTATGACACAGATTAGCAAATGAAAATAGCCAAATGTCAGACATACACACAGCCAGGACCACCTCACTCACAGGAGAGAGTCAGAAACCCCCCACACAGAAGAGCATAAATGAGGCAGCAATGACGTGAGGGGGCGTGGTCATTGACTATGATAAAGATATCTCCTTAGATCTGTGGGGAAAATATCTGAGATGTAATAAAAGTGGTTGGAACAACTGAATGGGGAAAATGTTGGGCCCCCTACATTACATACTCCACCAAAATCAATTATTTCATTGATTTCAATAGCCACTCATAACTAACAGAAAACACTGAGAGCTATCTGAAACTTACCAAGATATCTAAAGTTAAGAACTGGAAAAATACACTATACGAACATGAACCAAATGAAAACTATATAACATACAGTAGACTTGAATACAAAAAGTGAACCACTACTACAAATAACTAT
>NW_028079389.1:0-1163 GCF_014824575.4 Sturnira hondurensis | reverse complement strand
GGGAGAAGGCACAGTGTTTCCACCTATGCCTCCATCTTGGCGGAAGTGTGATAGAACTCTCTACTGTCTCATTTTATATACTCTTTCAGGGTGACTGTGTTCATTTCTTTGCCCTAAATTACTACAAAAATATTGATGCCTCTTACATAATTCCTTCAGATCACACATTTCTCCTGATCTCCTGAACTTTGTCTTTTAGGTATCTATATTTAGTTGTGTTGCAAACATCCCAAATTCAACTAATTCAAAAGTGATTTAGTAGACTTCCAGCCAAGATGGAGGCGTAGGTAGAAACACTGAACCTCTTTGCACAACCAAATTTAAGGACAACAAAGATTTAGAAACAAAAACATGACCAAAACAGACAGAAAATTAAACTGTAACAAAATCCAACAACAACGAACTATTCATCCAGACCGGTAAGAGGGGTGGAGTTGGTGGCCAGTGGAGAGGGGTCCTGGCAGGAAAAGGCGGTGGTTAGCAAACCTGACGGGTGCGGGATGAAAACCCAGTAAGGCTCACAAGGCGGCTGGCTGACCTTGGACACACATTTGTGCACAGATAAACGAGGCAAAAAAATGGGCAGTGAGACAGACCGTGCAACCAAGGGCCCCAGCGATGGGAAATAAAGCCTAAAAGCACCAATTGGAAAAACTTTCAAGGGTTGAGGTGCCAGGAGAGGCTCCCAGCCCACAGGAGAGTTTGCTGGGAGACCCACAGGGTCCTAGAACATACACAAGCCCACACACCTGGGAACCAGCACCCGAAGGGCCCAAATTGCTCATAGAAAGCAGCAAAGGAAAATGAAATTTGAGAGAGAGGGAAACAAGTGCCATAACTCCCTCTCTGACCCCGCCCCCACATACAGCATCACAACCCAGCAACTTGGGTTTCCCCACCCTGGTGAACACCTAGGCTCCGCCTCTCATGCGGAACAGGTAAGAACACACCAAAACATTATGGCTCAAGCAGAAAAACAGCTCAAGGCTCCAGAGCCAATACTTCTAAGCAACAAAGAGATGGCCAACCTATCAGATGCACAGTTCAAAACACTGGTGATCAGGATGCTCACAGAACTGGTTGATTTTAGTCACAAATTAGAGAAACAAATGAAGGCTAAACTAGGTGAAATGAAGGGAAATGCACAGGGACCCAACAGTGAT
>NW_028079388.1:0-556 GCF_014824575.4 Sturnira hondurensis | reverse complement strand
GTAGCCAACTCTGCTTCTGCTTCATCCCCTCCCCCAATGCTTGGTCGGTTACACTATGATGAGCAACACCCCTCAGACCGGGGCAACCTAAGCCAGACAGGATCACTTGGGAGCCCATCATGGAAGGACTCAGGGGGCTGGAACAAAGGGGGAGTGATGGACCTTCACCCCCTGGCTATTCTGACATAGCCCGAGTCCCCATTTCTGTCTTGGAGAAGTGCTTCCTGGCTCTAACCCACTTAAGCCTAAAAACCTGTGACTGGGAAGGTGTTGCAGCCTTTTGCCAGCTACAGTGGAATCCGGGGTGATCAGGCATAAGAAAGAATTCCTAAAAATCCTGTGAAGCCTGCTTTGCTAAACGTGCTTTCATTCATATGATAAAGGTCCGAGCAGGAAATGAGTATGACTCCCAAAGGTTTTGCAATTCCCTTACCTGACTGACTCTGACTCAGACTAAGCCCTCAGATTTCTTTGAAATGTTATCTATTGTTTGATCCTTTCCTCCTGACATTGACTGATGAGCTTTCCCTGTATTCCCCTGCATTAGAACCCAGTA
>NW_028079387.1:0-844 GCF_014824575.4 Sturnira hondurensis | reverse complement strand
ACTCAAAAACAGGAAAACGCACCCCCTTGAGAGGTATATGCTTGACCAATCAGTTCCTTTCACCCTCCCAGCTGCAGTTTGGCTGAGGAAGAACCCATGATTCCAGTTGAACATCTGGGTTCATCTTGGAAATTTTGCTGGGGTTACCATATAGGTTAAACTGCTGAAAAGTATGTCTGGAGTTGCAGGAAAAAGTGTGACTAAGAATTAAGCCAAACAATAAGGCTGAAAAATGGAAATAGACACAATCCTATAGAATCCTAAATTCAGCTCTGATGTGTTTAATCATATTAGCCAATTTTTTTTTATATTTAAGCTGGTTTGAGCTCAATTTCTGTCCCATACATCCAAAAAGGGAAACATAAACAAGTTTTTGAATATGCACATAATACGGTCAGTTGAATTCTAGAAAGATAACTCTGGATTTTGTAAGAAGAAGGCAAAACAGGGGCCGAGATTGTAGTCAAGAGATAATAAAGACTTCCCTGGCTGGTGTAGCTCAGTGGATTGAGCATGGGCCTGTGAACCAGAGGATCGTGGTTCAATTTCCAGTCAGGGCACATGCCTGGGTTGCGGGCCAGTTCCCGGCAGGGGACACACGATACATTGTGTGTCCTCGGCAGAGGCAACCATACATTGATAATTCTCTCCCTCTCTCCTTCCCTTCCCCTCTAAAGATAAATATAAAAAATATTTTTTTAAAAAAAAGAGATAATTAAGACTTTCCCAACCATAACATAGAAGTGAGAAACTTATCTTTAATTTTTCCTTCACAGTGAGGATTTAAAGACGGTAAAAGAATGAGATCTAAATTGTCAAAGGGTACAAGTATATAACAATTCTC
>NW_028079386.1:0-2952 GCF_014824575.4 Sturnira hondurensis | reverse complement strand
GGATCTGCCAGGGCTACAAGCCCGGAAGCGAGAACTTGGAGTGTTCAGCCTAAGGCCAGTGGCTCGCTAAAAAAAAAAAAAAAAAAAAAAAAAAAAAATGCCGAGAGATGGTCATTTGAGAAGCTCCCAAACCGTAATTCAAGAGTGCGTTGTCTACTAAAAGCAATCAAGAACTTTTATAGGAAAGTAATGCAGTCAAACTGCACTTTCCGAAACTTTCTGTGTCTCTAAGGATAGACTGTGTATAGCCAATTGGAGAACATGACCGCTGGAGGCAGGTCAGTTGCCATAGGCCAAGTAAGAAGATGATACCGTTATTGCGACCTGGAGAGGACCGTGGCTGCTGCTTCCTACCATCAGCGCCCAGGAGAGGCGCTAATAAACATCTGTTGAATTGAGCTGACGGGATACAGCCGGTAAGAGCTGGGGGCGTCGAGGTAACTCCCAGCTGTCTGGCCCGGTAGGTGATAACGTAATTCAAGAAAACACAGAACCTAGGAGGAAAAAAATCGATTGGACAAGCCCAGTTAACTATCTTTGAGACGTTAAAGTGGAAATGTCCAATAGGCTACATAGGCACCTAGTACTTTTCGACCGTTTTCTTCTCTTCACCAGAAATGGTGCTGCCGTGGGTTTGATAGTTCTTTCCAAAACCCATAAACTTCTGGACAGTGGAGAGCTCCTGCCCGTGCTCCCACGCATGCGCAGTGGACTGCGAAGGCACTAATTTTTTCCGTAACCTGAAGCAACATCCTCCCAATTCTCCGTAGAAAAAGGCGGGAACTAGCCAAAAGGCAGGGAAGTGATGGGGCAAGCCTCTGCACGTCCCGCCCATTTCAGCCTCTGATTGGTGGATGTCCTGGCTCGTGGCGGAGGCGCCCAGGTCATTGGCTATCCGTCTCCTGGGCGGGTCCGCGGTGCGGTCCTGCTCCCTCTTCCCCCTTCTCCAGCTGCGGGCGTGGGGCCGGTAGCCGCTGGTGGTTGGCGGTGGCGGTGCGGGTGCGGAGCGGCAGGCAGGGGTGCGGTTGCTGCGGCTGCTGGCAGTGGCCCTCACTTGCTGCTGGTGGCCGCCGGGCAACCAGGGTAAGACGCTGCGGGGCAGCTTCAGCAGCGCCGCGGCCCGAGACGCGCAGAGCCAGCGCATCGGCCACTTCGGGTTCCACGGTAGGTGCGGGGGCGGGGAGAGGGATGAAGGCGAGTGGACACATCCCGCGGGCCGTGCCCCCAGCCTTGCGTGGGGAACCGGGCCGCCGGGCCGGTTGGGTCACCTGGACTACCAGTGCCGCCCTCTCTCCGCAGTTCAGCGGCGTCTTGGGATGCATGTATTGCGCAACCCGCTGTCGCAGCCCCCTACACCCTCGTCATCAGCACCCCTTCCCCACTTGTTGATTGTGTTCTGCACCTAAAAGATTGTTTCTCCAACCTCAATATACAAACGTTGTATAGATGACACGCCTGCTGCATTTTTCGAGATCCTTCCCTCCAAGAAGCATCATTTGCTCACTTCTGTTTCAACCTGATTAGGTACATTAAGGCACTGCAATTACGTGTTGTCTTAAGCCCCAGAACATAGATTTCTTGGATCTGTTGCTATTAAAGTTAATTGGATAAAAACTACCTGCAATAAAAAGATTTTGGAAAACAAACAACAACACCTGATAACCTAGTTGTCACTGTAGCTTCAACAGTTTAGTTACTCTGCCACCAAAGGAGTAGATTGATTAGGCCCAGAATTAACTTGAGGCCCAGAATTAACTTGAGGGAAATGCATGTGTGTCCCAGAAGGGTCATAATTTGTGTCCAGTAAAATAATAATACCACAACTATATGGAAATAATGAACTCTGATTCAGAATGCAACTTAAGATATTAACAGGGCCTTAACGTCATTGTTAACTTCTGATACTTTATAATGTAATCAATTTATATAGGATACTTACACTCTCTTTGATACATACTATACATTTAAATTTATTTGAAACGTTTAGTCAAAATGACAATTATAGTAACAAAGATAAAAACAAGAGAATAGAACATCTGAAAAAAAGTGAAACAGTCTCCTGCTTTACCCAGGAGTGCGTTTCACCTACTTTTCACCCAGAATGCATTTTCACAGAGGCACCTATTTTTTTGCCCTTTATTTTTGGGCCTTAAATGTATTTGGTGTGTGCAACCAGGCTCATTGGACGCTAGTCTTGCAACAGACTCTGAAAGTTCTACTGTAAAAAATCCCATGTCAAATTTCGTGTTGGGTGTAAAATGTCTACCCCCAAACTCTAAATTTTCTTGCTATTAGCTATGTTTATTATTTACATTAAAAGTATAATTCAACATTAACAGCCATGTTATATTAAAAAAAGAAACTTAGGAAATTTCTGTAGATAGTTTATGAACAGATGTTGAAGACATGTGGAGTGGTTGTAAAATGAGGCAAAAATTAGTGAAAGGTCCACGTGCAGCAGATGTCGCTGTTGAGTCAGTGCACTGGCATCTGTTAGCTGGAGTATAAGGAAACACTGCACACACCGTTTTGGACAATTAATGTGCGTCATCTCCTGCCTTGTGTCTGAATGCGGCGTTCATTCTAATGCGATCTACCTAGTTAAGTGAGACTTAAGAAAAATTGTGATTTTTCTAAATTCCCGCTTTGGTAAGTGGGGGTGTTGAGTTGTCCTGCCATCTCCCTTTTGTGTGAGACCAAATGGATGGATGATTGTGTTTTCCTCTCCAGGTGACCAGGCTCTTCTCTGTGTTAGAATCAACAGCGTAGCAGTAGCTGTTGGAAGAGAAGCGAAACTCTACCTGTTCCCAGCCCAGGAATGGCTAAAGCTGCAGGAAAACAGTCGCAGTGACAGTTGTAGTGAAAAATTGTCCAAAGCTCACTTGACAAGTGAGTATAGCCTTTGTTGTATGATTGGGTGTGTGTTTTCCCTCCTTACTGCTAAGTGCATGT
>NW_028079385.1:0-1248 GCF_014824575.4 Sturnira hondurensis | reverse complement strand
TATATTATTATTATTATTATTATTATTATTATTAAAGGGATTTCTGCTTTAGCCATGATATATCTATAATATCATGTACATATTCCTATATTTTGTGCATATATTTGCCTGGATCCCTGGAATTACTCCTCATGGGTATGTCTTTGAGAAATGAGTTCAACTCTTGGAGATAGTTAGAAGCAAACTTAGAAATTCACTGGTCCAGCCCCAGTGTCTTCAGACCCACCCGAGGCGTGAAAAGGGCAGTGTCTTACCCACGGCCCTGGGCAAGCCAGTCAGGGCCACCAGGGGTTTCCGAGGCAGGTCATGGAAGAGCGCAGGCCAGGCTCAGAGCCTGGCCTGCGCTCTTCCATGACCTGCCTGGGAGAAGGATTCCACGGGCACCCTCGTGTGGCTGGAGCTCTGGCCCTTGGCATTAACCCAGCAGGTTCAGAGCAGCCCAGAGACAGTCAGAGAATTCTACCAAAGCAAAGTCCTGTGAACTGGGAACAGAGTTGCCTCCACTACAAGAAAGCTGACTGGACAAGCAAAGGCACCTCCGCCTTCAGAGGAGAGGGATAATCCGCCTCAGTTGGGCCTGGGAGGGCTCTGGGATTCCCTTTTACCATCTCATCAGAAAATCCCTCCCTAAACCCAGGATCCCTGAACACGGGATGCTGCTTGGATCCCAAAGGAGCCTGGGTGGGGACTTGCTGGAGGAGACATCAGCCCCTGGAGAAGCAGTGCCTGCCACCTTCCTGAGGTGGCCATCAGCCGGTGAGAAGCTGGCCGAGTTCTGAAAGGGATCATACAAGCATTCCAGGGGCCTGAAGCCTCCGAGTTACCCAGAAAGGTGCCCTGGAGATTTCTCATGGACGTTGTCTCAAAGCACAGCTTTTAAAAAAAATTTATCTTTTAGAGGGGAAAGGAAGGAGAGAGGGAGAGAAATATCAATGTATGGTTGCCTCTCATGCGTCCCCTGCTAGGAACTGGCCTGCAACCCAGGCATGTGCTCTGACTGGGAATGGAACTGCGATCGTCTGGTTTGCAGGCCCGCAATTAATCCACTGAGCTACACCAGCCAGGGCCTCAAAGCACAGCTTTTATCAGTTGTGTCTAAACATCAAACTGAACTTGGTCTTCTGCTGTCAATGGCCTTGGCACGTGGAGTAGTCTGGTTGCTCTGTGAGCCCTTATGTTCTTCGCATCGTGCTCGCTCCAAAAGTTTGAGTGACGAGGCTCTGCTGAGGCAGAGCTGCCTGCACAGGA
>NW_028079384.1:0-985 GCF_014824575.4 Sturnira hondurensis | reverse complement strand
ATCCCAAAGAACCTATGCACCCCAGTGTTCATAGCAGCACAATTTACAATAGTGAAGAGTTGGAAGCAACCTAGGTGCCCGTCAGTAAATGAATGGATCAAAAAGCTATGGTACATCTACACAATGGAATTCTATGCTGCAGAAAGAAAGAAGGAATCCTACCTTTTCCAACAACATGGATGGAACTGGAAAGCATTATGCTGAGTGAAATAAGCCAGGTGTTGAAGGACAAATACCATATGATCTTACCTTTAACAGGAAGCTAAACAACAAAACAAGCAAGCAAGCAAAATATAACCAAAGACGCTGATATAGAGAACAGGCTGACAGTGACTAGAGGGAAGAGGGGAGGGAATTTCAGGGGAAATAGGGGAGGGATTTAGAGGAACATATATAAAGGATACGTGGACAACAACTGAGAAGGGTGGAAATGGGAGGGAGGGGGGAGCGTGAGGGTGGGATGGGATGGGAGTAATAGACAGAAAACTGTACTTGAAAAATAATTAAATAAATTAAAAAAGAAACTGCCCTAATTTATATAACATTTCTTTCTACTTTAGGCTAACAATTTATTAACTGCAACTACAATTATATCGTTTATGGCCAGAGCATGCTAAATAGTCACAATGTAATTTTTTTAAATTAATTTATTTATTTATCTTTAGAGGGGAAGGAGAGGGAGAGAAACATCAATGTATGGTTACCTTTCGTGCGTCCCCTGCTGGGAGTTGGCCTGCAGGGAACCAGTCTGCAACCCAGGCATGTGCCCTGACTGGGAATCGAACCGCGATCCTCTGGTTCACAGGCCTGTGCTCAATCCACTGAGCTACACCAGCCAGGGCCACAATGTAATTTTTAAAGCTGTAATTTTGATGACTACATCTCTTTTAGTTCAGCAGGATAATGTTATAGGGAATGTTTTTAGCAAATGAAACAAGGAATACAATTCAAAGTTCCAGAGTTAAAGCAATATGAAGATTAAAAA